>NC_048299.1:99377017-99379582 GCF_013100865.1 Trachemys scripta elegans
TATATATATATATATATATATATATATATATATATAAAAATCAACCAAGTAGAATGAAATTGCTCCCTTATAGGCCTTCCAGAGTGAAAAGCTTAATTTTAAAGATAATGTGGAATTTAGCATGGGTCAAGTGTAAAGATTTCAATGTCACAGTAATATGTCACAATCTTCATGTCCCTTTATTGTTACATGCTATAGTGTTTGGAGTAAATCACATTCCAGTTACTTTATATGTGAGTCGCTGTAAATTGTTTAAACTGAATAGCTATCCCAGACTGGTAATTTTCCTCACACTGTATTGTAGAATGTACAAAATGGAGCCCTGAAATTACAGTTTACTTTATTTCTCTACCACACAAATCAGTGCTAAAATAACAATGCATTATGCCTCTACACAGACTTTGTATTTAAAAAAAAATCAAGTTTTTTTTTTCAGTTCTGTCTGAGGTGGTTGGAAGCTCCTGATATTAAAATATGACACTCATATAATGAAGTACCTAACTGTGAACTATCTTGATTGTCTGTGCTGCATGAGTATTTGCGCAGCTCTGACTATAGGCTCAAAGTCACATCTCAACTTAGTGTAAAAACAGGAAAAGATTTCCTGGAGGCAGAGTTTCTTTCATTCCAGAGATCTAGTGGGGAATTTGGTGGGATATTCCAAGGATTTAATCAAGTTGATTCAGAAATAATATCTATCTATAGATATATAGATGCTAGATTTATGGCTGAGAAGCATGAAGCACACAGCCTACTCAGGAGAGAAGTGTGAAAAGTTGGCATAAAGTTCATATGAGAACAGTCTGTTCCAGGCTAGTCCACCAGTATAAATTAGATCAACCTGAAGGCTTCTCTGAGTTATGCTGGCTGTCAACAGCCTCTAGGTTCCAAGTGCTGGCATAAATGTTATGTAGAGGTTCCTCATTAGATTGCATGGCCCAGTTACTCCCCAATTTTCTGGTGCTTATGCTCAGGATATGCTTTTTTAACTAAAAAGGACAATTTAAAGTAGGGGATTAATTGCACTGTTAAACAATAATAAAATACCATTTATTTCAATATTTTTGGATGTTTTCTACATTTTCAACTATATTGATTTCAATTGCAACACAGAGTACAAATTGTACAGTGCTCACTTTATATTTATTTTTGATTACAAGTGTTTGCACTGTAAAAAGACAAAAGAAATAGTATTTTTCAATTCAAGTTAAACAAGTACTATAATGCAATCTCTTTATCGTGAAAGTTGAACTTACAAATATATAATATGTACAAAAATATTTCATTCAAAAATAAAATAATGTAACATTTTAGAGCTTGCAAGTCTACTCAGTCCTACTTGTTCAGCCGATTGTTCGGACAAACAAGTTTGTTTACATTTGCAGGAGATAATGCTGCCCACTTCTTGTTTACAATGTCACCTGAAAGTGACAACAGCGTTCTCATGGCACTGTTGTAGCCGGCGTCGCAAGATATTTACATGCCAGATGCGCATGCTTCAATCACCATTCCAGGTGACATGCGTCCATGTTGATGACGGGTTCTGCTCAAAAACCATCCAAAGCAGTGCGGACCAATGCATGTTCCTTTTCATTATCTGAGTCAGATGCCACCAGCAGAAGGTTGATTTTCTTTTCCTGTGGTTTGGGTTCTGTAGGTTCCGCATCGGAGTGTTGCTCTTTTAAGACTTCTGAAAGCATGCTCCACACCTCGTCCTTCTCAGACTTTGGATGGCACCTAAGATTCCTAAAGGTTGGGTCCAGTGCTGGAGCTATTTTTAGAAATCTCACATTGGTACCTTCTTTGTGTTTTGTCAAATCTGCAGTGAAAGTGTTCTTAAAATGAACAACATGTGCTGGGTCAACATCCGAGACTGCTGTAGCATGAAATATATGGCAGAATGCGGGTAAAACAGAGCATGGGACGTACAATTCTCCCCCAAGGAGTTCAGTCACATATTTAATTAACGCATTATTTTTTTAAAAAGCGTCATCAGCATGGAAGTATGTCCTCTGGAATGGTGGCCGAAGCATGAAGGGACATATGAATGTTTAGCATATCTGGCATGAAAATACCTTGCAGTGCTGGCTACAAAAGTGCCATGCAAATGTCTTTCTAGTGATGTAAATTATCTTCTGTAAAAGTAAACAAACTTGTTTGTCTTAGGGAGTAGCCTCTGAAGTTTTACATTGTTTTGTTTTTGAGTGTAGTTATGTAACAAAAGAAATCTACATTTGTAAGTTGCACTTTCAGGACAAAGAGATTGCACAACAGTACTTGTATGAGGTGAATTGAAAAATACTATTTCTTCTGTTTATCATTTTTACAGTGCAAATATTTGTAATCAAAATATACCCTTTGATTTCAGTTACAACACAGAATACAAGATATATATGAAAATGTAGAAAAACATACAAAATATTTAATAAATTTCAATTGGTATTTTATCATTTAACAGTGCAATTAAAACTGTGATTAATTGTATTTAATTTTTTTAATCATGATTTATTTTTTGAGTTAATCGCGTGAGTTAACTGTGATTAATCGACAGCCCTAATTTAAAGG
>NC_048299.1:99389473-99407123 GCF_013100865.1 Trachemys scripta elegans
AAGTCAGGGGAGGAGCAGAGCAGCTGCGGGAGGGGAAGTGCCCGGCCGGCATTTTCCCGGACATGTTCGGCTTTTTGGCAATTCCCCCCGGACGGGGGTTTGATTGCCGAAAAGTCGGACATGTCCGGGAAAAACCGGACGTATGGTAACCCTACCATTATATTAGAAATCTAGGAATGGTATTCATCAGAATTTTTCTGTTATGAGGTTTGTTGTGTCCAGGGTCATTCTTGGGAATTTTGTTGTGTAAAGAAAAGGAAGAGAGAAATACGGGCCATATGCTTAGTCTGACAACTAATATTCAGGGCTTGGAAACTGTGATGTTGTCAGCGAGCCACCAGATGGCACTATTATAGAAAGTATGTATAGCTCGGTTTAGCTGAAAAATGTATGTGTGCTAAGATCTGGGGGAAATCAGTGCTCGTAATATAATGCTGTTTTTTACATGAACTGCTGCATATACTAGTAAAACTGTCATATGCTTTAGGTATATAGATACTGTCAACAATAAAGCAGAATCTCCTGTGTGTCCCCAGACATGCCTCTGTTAGCCCATTAAATGACTGAGCTTGTATTTGCATGACATTTGCATAGATTTATATTAAAATCTTCATAACTACAACTTTTGATGGCCCAGTAGTGGCAAGTCTGGAACTGTGCAGTTTATTTCTGTTTTACTGGAAAATTTAATATGGAAATCAGTGCAAGGCAATTGATATCTAACCCCACGACGCCATCTCTACAGTCACTTTTCAGAGTAGAATTGTGCTTTAAGCAGCAAGCCTGCTGCCGTCAGCATGCATCTGCCTCAGAAACTGTTACTATTGCTGCTTTTTGTTATCATTTTGGTTATTATTTGTAGTGTTTGTTGCTTGTTAAGGCACCGAACGTTTCCAAGGCAGTTCAGTAGGTTAGTAACATACACAGAGGGTGAAATATACCCCAGTGTAGGGTCCAGTATGAGGCCTGTGCACTATTTCACGCCACCAGGGCCGGCTTTAGGCCAATTCCACCAATTCCCCCGAATCGGGCCCCGCGCCCAAGAGGGCCCCGCGCCCAGTGGCAGGGCCGCCGGGGTGGGGGCAAGTGGCCGAGAATCCCTTCCCTGGCTAGAGGCTCCTTTTTAATTTTTACTCACCCGGCAGCGCTCCGGGTCTTCGGTGGCACTTCAGCGGCGGGTCCTTCACTCGCTCTGGGTCTTCGGCAGCACTTCGGCAGCAGGTCCTTCAGTGCCACCAAAGACCCGGAGCGAGTGAAGGACAAACCGCCGAAGACTACGAGTGCCACCCGGTGAGAACAAGCCCCACATGTTTTTTTACGTGTTTTTCAGTCATCCCTGCCGGGGCCCCGTCAAAACTGTTCGAATCAGGTCCCGCACTTCCTAAAGGCGGCTCTGCACACCACCTGCCCCAAAGTGAATTTCACCCTTGTGTAGGGTTGCCAATTTTCTAAAGGCCCAGAACTGAACACCCTTGCCCCACCCCATGTCCCCCCTCGCTCTATCTCCCCTCCCTCCATTGCTCGTTCTCCTCCACCCTCTCTCACTTTCAGTGGGCTGGGGCAGGGGTTTGGGGTATGGGAGGGGGTGAGGGCTCCATCTGGGGGTGCGGACTCTGGGGTAGGGTCAGGGATGAGGGGTTTGGGGTGCGGGAGAGGGCTGGGGCAGAGGGTTGGGTGCTGGGGAATATGAGCTCTGGGCTGGGGGTGTGGGCTCCGGGTGGGGCCAGAAACAAGGAGTTCAGGGTATGGGAGAGGGCTCCGGGCAGTGGGTTGGGTGCAGGTGGGGGAGGACTGGGGTGCAGAGGTGAAGTTGGGGTGGAGCTGGCAATTAAAGGTTTGGGGTGTAGGATGGGGCTTCGGGCTGGGACACGGGTTCAGAGTGTGAGGGGGGGTGCAGGCTCTGGCTGGGGGTATGGGCTCTGGGGTGGAGCTGGGGATGAGGGGTTTGAGGTGCAGGAGAGGATTCAGGGCTGGGGTGCGGCAGGGGGTTGAGGGCTCTGGCTGGGGATGTGGGCTCTGGGGTGGGGCCAGGGATGAGGTGTTTGGAGAGTGGGAGACAGCTCAGGGCTGGGGCAGCGGGTTGGGTGGGGGAGGATTGCGGTGCAGGCTCTGGCGTGGAGCCAGCGATTAAGGGTTTGGGTGTAGGATGGGGATCCGGGCTGGGGTACAGGGGTTCAGAGTGTGGGAGGGGGTGCGGGCTCCGGCTGGGCATGCAGGCTCTGGGGTGGGGCTGGAGATGAGAGGTTCAGGGTGCGGGAGAGGGCTCAGGGCTGGGGTTAGGGTGAGGGGGCGAGGTGAGGGCTCTGGCTGGGGGTATGGGCTCTGGGGTAGAGCCAGGGATGAGCGATTTGGGGTGTGGGAGAGGGCTCAGGGCTGGGGTTGGGGTACGGGGAAGGTGAGGGCTCTGGCTGGGGGTGTGGGCTCTGGAGTGGGGCTGGGGATGAGGGGCTTGGGGTGTGGGAGGGGACTCGGGCAGGGGTTTGGGGTGTGGGAAGGGGTTCAGGGTTCGGGGTCCTGGCAGCGCTTACCACAGGTTCCAGGAAGTGGGCACCAGGTCCCTGCAGCCCCTAGGCATATGGCTGGACCGCGACCAATGGGAGCTGTGGGGGCGGTGCATGAGGGCAGTGCATGGAGCCTCCCTGGCCGCCCATGTGTCTAGGGGCCGCAAGGATCTGGTGGTCACTTCCGGGAGTCACACGGAGCTAGGGCAGGCAGGGAGCCTGCCTTAGCCCCGGGCCCCCGATGCACCACTGACTGGACTTTTAATGGCTTGGTCGGCAGTGCCGACTGGAGCCACCAGGGTCCCTTTTCGACTGAGCATTCTAGTAAAAAACTAGATGTCTGGCAACCCTACTCTCACGTTGAATAGCAACTGCAGTTACGTTAGATCAGTGGTGCCCAAACTTTTCCTGTTGTGCACCCCCCCCCCCCCCCCGATTACTAGTAATGGAATCTGTCCATCCCCCTTTCCATTACTGCACAGTTGGCTCAGCAGAGGAGTTTGGGCTGAAAGTGGAGCTGCGGGAGGAGCTGGGGCTAGAGGCAGAGCTGGTGTGAGGGCAGAGAGAGGAAATAAGGGCAGAGCTAGGCTGGGGGCAGAGCAAAGGGTGGAGTGGAGCTGAAGCTGGGGATGGAGCTGGGCTGGGTGGTGCTCCCTCCCTGCCTCCCATGGGGCTGACCTGGGTCCTACAGCTGCCCCTGGATGTTCCTCTATGTCCCACAGTTTGGGGACCGCTGTGCTAGTCTCTGCTATTTCATCCTGTTAATTCTCAGTCTTCAAGTCAAAACCTAACCATCAGTCGAGTTCAGGAAGAAATCCTCTCCCACAGTCTCTCACATCTAGGTGCATTTTAATTCATTTAGACTTGTTTGGAAGAGTCTAACTACACCCAACTACACCAGATTAGCTGTTTCAATAGGGCAGCTCTCGTTGTCTTCCTATCCACGGCTTTGTGGGATTTTTACACAACTCAAGGCAACTGTAATGAACTGACAAAAAATGGGTAAATGGGGAACATTTAAAAACTCTCACCCCAAATATGCAAAATGGTGCTCACAGCTGATGGAGAGGAAATCGCACCTGCTTTTTCCAATTCCTATTTTGAAATGACCTTCCCTTTCCCCCTTTCATGGAAAGCGCTTCCAATTTCCAAAGTGGTCAGGACAGCGTTATGGGAACTGACCTGACATTCCTGAAAGAGATACAAGACTTTGCGAAGGGGATTTCAGAGACCTCAGAGAAAGCTATTGCTTTACAAAAGCTGTGGGAGGAAGAATCAAAGTTCTCAGGTAAGTTATCCTCGTTTAGTAATTGGCTGATGTGCTTACCTGGCACTGAGCGAAAGCCACTGAAAAAGACATAGCTTCCTTTTATCATTAAAAAAAATCATTGTTTTAGCTAAGAAGTGGATCTAGAAGTATTGTCATTGTTATGATAACGATTGTTGGGGGTTTTCTTTATTTTATAGAGCCCAGAATTGTGCTAGCTGTGTTCTACAGAGACATGTATGCCTGTCCCCATACATTTACAATCTAAATATTAGACATGGCAAAAACGATTGTGGAGATAAATAGCAGGGAAGTGGTTGGGGAGAGGAATATAATGAGTGGGACTGGAAAAAGAAGGTCAGGTTTCAGGAAGAGCCCTAGTTTGGTGACACCTGGCACAAAGGCACAGACGTTGTGGCCTGGCTACGATTGGACAAACACAGGCCTTGCAGCATGGAACACTGGCCACCCAGTCTGCTCAATAAAGCTCTGTCTCCTACAGCTCTGTGTAGGGTTGCCAATTTTGGTTGGATGTATTGCTGGAGATTTCATCACATGACATACCCTTTAATTTCTTGAGACTCCAGGCCAATCCTGGAGGGTTGGCAACCTGACATTACGTATCCCTAATAACATAGGGTAAGGACAAGGGTTAGTAATATGATCACCTGGTTACCCTGTCAGGCATGTTTTCAAGAGCACCCTTCTGGCCCACCAGGTGTGCAGAGGCATGGTGTGCACATGGGAGTGACTCGACCTAGCCCCTGTCTCCCCTAGTGCCTATGCTACAGCCTGTGCATATGCTGCAAAAATTGAGACATTCAGCCACTGACCTGAGTAAGGGATGGTACAGAACCACACCAGTCTATGGGGAGCTTAGAAAGGGGTTTCATACTGGGGAGGGAGGGCCTGTCTGCCTTGCTTTAAAGAAGCAGTAATGACTTCCAAATGCATCCCCCCTGTACACACAAAGCAACCTTGCAGAGTAGTTGTCCTGTCAGATCTACCACGAGCACCCTCCATTACCCCCCACTCATCTGCATTTCAGCACACTTCACTACCCCCACTCTGCTGCCTTCCTCTGAAATAGGATGGCATTTAACCTGTTATATTGCGTAGGACACCCAGCACTCTTTTGGTAACCCTGTCTAAGCAGAATAGTGTCGTCAGTAGTGCCTGGGACCATATTGCTCTCCTACAGTTTACATGATAATTTTGCTTTGCCAGTGAAAATCATCCCTGGTAAGTAATTTCATTAAAATTGGCTATGGAATGATACCTGGAAATATTAGGAAGTGCAAAAGGTTATCAGATCACCAGTTCTTCGGTGCACTGCTAGTTTTATGGCCTTTTATTAAGTGTTCATTCACTGTATTTAGTAGTGATACTTCTGTCATGAAGAATAACGTGTCTCTGTGTAAAAGGAAAACTATTTATTTTTACAGGGTCCACCAACAGTTCCATTTTCTTAACCGTAAGTAATTTTTTTTGTGTGTGGAAAGTTACAATTTCAGACTTAGCAATAATGGATAGATTTTATTTTTTCAAGTTGTAGTAAAGCATATTGTAGAAAGTGGAGTTCTGCTGAGGGCCCAGTGATTCAGGGACCTAATATAGAGGGTCATGGATTGCTGCATCACTGGTTTGAATCCAACCTGCATTATTAGTGGCTAAAAGCCTCTGTTGTGTGAAGTATGTTTGTTGATTATCTGGAGATTTTAGAAAGTGCATTAGGCCACTCTCTGAACATGTCTACAAAGATGTATAAAAGCATAATACAAAACACCTAAAAAGACTCAGCTTTATGTATTGAGAATTGTTGATTATTTTTACAGCATCTAAAAGGTGGTAGGCACTTCACAGTGAAAGAGGTTGTTGTTACTTAGAAGAGATTACACCCTATTGGGTGAGATGCAGTGAGGAGGGGTGGAGATGGAGTGAAGGACAAGATTACATGGTTTAGCTGAAAAATTCTTCCCATGACCCCTGTGATAGCCTCTGTGAGACGAGTTGGCTGTCTGTCCTGTCTCTAGTGGATAAATCACCCACCATCGTAACAGTTGGCAGTCTCAACAGAAAAACCAAGGCTGAATAGACACAGAATTCAATCTTTAGTGTTGTCAATTCTGCATCCTTCTCAAATCATTACCTTCGCTTTAAAAAAAAAAATGAAATAATGAATTCTCTCCAAAATTGATCAGGGACTATTTCCGACTCTTCATGAAACTGCAAACTACAATTTCAAACCTGGGATTGGATGCTGTTTAGTGTACCATTTATAAACTACTCTTGAGAGCCTTGACTGAAAGAAGCTGCAGAAATGCAAAGTTTTCTTTCTGGTACTGAATTGAAAATAAAAACAAAAATTGTGTGCATCCCCAGTTTACAAAGACAAATGTCAGTTTTATTCTTTCATTGTATTTGGCCTTGAAGGTTCTACTATTTTTTTAATAAAAAATACAAAGGCTCCAGTTTCCACTCCAAGCCTTATTCATGTTGATGAATATTTATGCAAAGGAGTCCTGTTGAAGTACCCACCAACATAATTTAATGTCTAATTCACCAACATGACCCCATAATATGGGGGTTAGCATAGCTTGTTTGTTTTACAGAAGCATCTGAAGGTGTGATCTTGCAAAATAGATCTCCCCAGTCACAGTCAGTTCAGCAGAAACGAGTCCATCCCCTCAATCTATTTATTATCTGTTTGCATGAAAGGCCTTTCCTGAAGAGGTGCAAACAGGGCCGGCTCCAGGCACCAGCCGACCAAGCACGTGCTTGGGGCGGCACCTTAGAAGGGGCAGCCAATGTTGGGATGGTGGGGGGCGCTCGTGGTGTGGTTTTTTTTTGTTTTTTTTGTTTCGGCCGGGCAGCGCGAGGGGAGTTTTGGCGGTGCGGCGCTGGGGTGAGAGTGGGGGTTTCTGCGGTGCAGCACGGCACTCAGGGCTTTGGGCGGCCCGGCCCGGCGCTTGGGGGGGGCGGGGCTTTGGGTGGCCCGGCCCGGCTCTCCAGGGGGGCGGGGGTTTGGGCGGCCCAGTGCGGTGCTGTGGGTGGGGAGTTCGGCTGGCCTGGCCCGGTGCAGCGCGCCGGGAGGCGGGGGTTTGGGTGGCCTGGCACGATGCTGGGGGGGGGGGGGGAGCAGGGCGCTCGGGGAGGGGGGGCTGTTATGGTGGGGTGGCGCTCTTCTTTTTTACCTGGGGCAGCAAAAAAGTTAGAGCCAGCCCTGGGTGCAAAGTAGGGGTGGCATACATAGAAGCTTCATTATAGCACTCCTCTTCACCCCTTGCAGATGAGTAGTTATGATTCTCTAGACTCTACAGTTTTGTTGTTGTGATTGTCAAGCTAATCATCTTTCAGATTTCATCTCCTAGCAGTGGCATGTCCTGTACACTCATGAGCAGAAGCAGAGGAAAGGGCTAGTTAGGTTTTTTTCATAACTCAGTTTTCCCACAAGAGATTCACATGCAGCAGAGTTACAACCACCATGAGTTGAAAAAGGAGTGTACTCATTCCTAGGGTGAATTTCATTAATGCAACAATGCCACACCCCAGAAGGGTTTTACATGGTTAGAAATTCCTGTGTATGGGAGGAGGCAGAGGACAGCTGCTGTTCTCCCACCCCACCCCCAATGAAATAATTGGGTCACATTTAACACATTTTTCTTAAAAATCAAGATGGACTGGAATGAAACTGAGGAGACGATTTCTGTAGTTGAAAGCCTCCACAACCAACCCTATTTCTGGGACTTTCTGCGTTCACTCCCATGGCTGCAGGCAAGCAGCCTTTACAAAGAAGGTGGGATACGTGCTACAGCTCAGTTTCTGCAGTCTATTAAAAAGTAAGTACTAACATCTGGGTAATGTATTTGTTCTCCCTATTTGTGCTTTCTTTTATTTCCATGGAATGATGCTTTTATCTAACTCATTGTACTTCCCACTTGTATAATCAATAGCAGGAGAATTCATAGCAAGATATAGATATAAGGCAGGATTGTCCGTGTTGGCCTCCCTCTGCTTGCGTTGAAGTCAATGGGAACTTTACAGGTGGCTCCAATGGGAGCAGAGTGAGGCCAACACTTGCCCAGAAAAAAAGGCCCTTGGCCCTATTGTCGCCTGATCTATTGATTGTGTGATTAATTATACTGATTACTTAAGAATTGCCCAGTAACACTGAGGTCTGGTAGGTTCTTGTCCCAAGATCTGGCCCAATATTACAATTATTCAGTTGGGAACTGCCTCCTCCCCCCCCACACCCTTCTGAATTTGCAATAGTTTTATTACACTTATACCTATGCCTTACTTAGCAGATACCTGTACCTATAGGCTATGCTATTGGGAAGCTTGGGACTCCTTCCTCCTCATTTTCTGCAGTCCCTGCCTTTTGCTCCAGACCCTTTTGCAACTCTACCTTTCCTCCTTGTGCATCTCAGCAGAAAAATCTTTGGGAGGTTGCTGATGCGAGTGGTGACTGAAATGACCCTTTTGTATATGAGAGTGTTAGTTTTGTCATGTTTGATGGGATTCTTCTGGATGGAGAGTTATATATTATTATTATTACATTACTGCTTTCATTAATCCAAGGAGGATCTGAAATATTGAAGCCTTTGAGACCATTTGACGTTAATCCATTTGAATGCCTATCATTTTAAAACTAGTTTATTTCTTAAGTGCTTTAATACAATATAGTTCAATTAAATTGGCACTTGGCAATCTGTAGCAATCAGTGTCAGGTAAGTGACTTTATTTCACCACTTAATCCTCTTCCCATCTGCATAGGAGCATCTTCACTTATGCGCTACAGTGGCGCAGCGTTTTAAGTGTAGCCCTGCCCCGTTTCAGTGCTGAGTTGCTTTAAGCAACCCACTCCATACAAAACTGAAAGCTTCCTTCTACAGATGCCCTCCATGGCCCCTTAACTGGCCAAACTGACTAGAAATAACCCCTGTTAATTAGAATAAAAGTCCAGTGGTGGCTCTGGTGTGAGGTTGGGTCATGTAGGTCTTCCCAGACTGATAGCTCAGGTCATGGAGGTGTGTGTGCTGCCTTCCTGCTTCTTGCTGTCTGTTCCTGTTCATTTCCTGGTTATTGCTCCCTGAACTCAGTGTTCCAGTGTCTCTGTGTGTGAGTGTGCTCGTGCACGCGTAGCATTGGGTGTGTGTGGCTACTCAGGATGTGCTGTTATGTCTTGTTCAGATCGTTGCTAACTTAACTGGTTCATGGTTATTTCATGTTTTGACTGACCACCTACCTACCATGTCTTGCTTCGATTTCTTTGTATTTTGGAATTGCTGTCCTGGGCGCATCAGAGCATAACAAGACACTAGGTCTACAGTAGGAACTTATGTTGGTATAACTATGTTGCTCAGAGGTGTGGATTTTCCCTGGTGTAGACAGAGCTGTGTCAATGGGATGGCTTCTCCCATCAACATAGCTACTGCCTCTTGAGGAGGTGGAGTACCTAGAAGCTCTCCCATCAGCATAGGTAACATCTTCACTATGTACTACAGGGGCACAGCTGCATCACTGTCAGTGTAGACAAGCCCTGTGTGCCAGAGAAATTTCTATTTGCCTCTCTCCCTTTTTAAGGGCAGTAGCTATGTTGATGGGAGAAGCCACCAGGAGGGAGGTGTAGTTGCAACAAACTACTTACCTTTATGGGGAAGTACAGAGGATCACAAAGTGAGGCAGGGAGACACAATGGAGACTTTGATGCAAAGTAGCAATTTCAGGAATTTCTTTGGAAAAATGACCAATTCATAGATTGTAAGGTCAGAAGGGACCTTCAGATCATCTTGTTTGACCTCCTGTATAACACAGGCCATAGAATTTTATCCAGTCGCCCTAGAATTGAACCCACATATTCTACAGTCATTTCTGTGAATCTGCAGCATGCATGGGATCCACACCACATGTGCTTAGAATGGGAAATTGAAAATCTCTGCACTGACTCTGCCACACCTACTTACGGCTTTTCTTTGCCTTGTTAAAAAGCGCCAAACCTGTACATTGTTTGTTTGCAACTGGGAAAATAATATTGTGTCTCACTTATTCAGAATAAGTGACAGGAGTGGTGGGGCTCAACGTTTGTATTCTTGGGGCCCTGCTCAGGCAGTCTACATCACGGTCTCCATGCATTGGCATGTACATGGGTGCAGCGCTTGTGACTCGGACACCCATAACTATGGTACTACCAAAAAGTGGAGAACTTCTCAGGCAATCTGATTGGCTTGAAAACTCCCTCAGAAGCTTGGTGTTTCCGAGGTATAAAAGGATCTTTGATTGTAAGGTGATTTTTTTTCCCTTTCAGGTCTGCCTCATGAGCTGGATTCCTGAGGCAATAATGGGCAAAGCAAATTTTATCTCACTGCCATGACGGTGGATCAAATAATTAACCTAATTAAATCAACAACAAATTCTGTGCATGTTGCTTCCTGTTGCTCAGCAGCCCTGTCAAAATGTTATTACATTAACCATGGAAGAGGTTGGAAGGGACAGAGCATATATGTTATTTGAAACTGGTTATACAGGGATTTCCCCTAAGAAGTCAGCTAGTTTTGGTCAGTTCTGTTGTATAAGAGGATATTCATGCTTTTATACCTCTTTCTATAACCTCTGGAGCCCTCTAGTAATGAAATGCCCACACATGACTATTTGCAAAGCTTCAAGGTATAGAACAGGGGTGGCCAACCTAAGCCTGAGAAGGAGCCAGAATTTACCGATTTACATTGCCAAAGAGCCACAGTAATACGTCTGCAGCACCCCAGCAGCTTCCCCAACCTGCTCCCAGCATCTCCCACCCACCAGCAGCCCCGCTGATCAGTGCCTCCTCCTCCCTCCCTCTCCACCTCCAAAGCAGCTGTTCCGTGGTGTGCAGGAGGCTCTGGGGGCGGGGAGAGGAAAGAGGGCACGGCAGGCTCAGGGGAGGGGGGCGGGAAGGGGTAGAGTGGGGGCAGGACCTGTGGCAGAGCCTGTGGTTGAGCAGTGAGCACACCCCGGCATATTGGAAAGTTCGTGCCTGTAGCTCCAGCCCCGGATTCAGTGCCTATACAAGGAGCTGCATGTGACTCCGGAGCCATAGGTTGGCCACCCCTGGTATAGAAGCTACTGCTCACATGATTGCAGTCTCAGACTATGAAGATGGTCAATCTTTTATCCCTTGTATCATTTACTTAATTTTCCTGCTCCCTGCCCAATGCCCAAAGGGTGCACAGTGCTCCAAAAATGGCAGAGAGGAGATGGGGTCATGGCCCCACACCATCTCAGCACTGGGCCACAGAATGGAAGTTGTATGCAGCAAAGTGCAGGCTGCCCCCCATAAAGGTTGTAGCAGCAACCATGACAGGGAGTTCAGAGAGGCATATTGCTTTCAGGAAGAATGTATCTAAGATGCTTTCCCCTTGGTACTGAACTCTGCACTGTCTCTTAATCGGGGCTGTGCCTAACTGACTCAATGTAACCCACAGTCAGGGCCAGCTCCAAGCACCAGCATTCCAAGCAGGTGCTTGGGGCGGCAATCTGCAAGGGGTGGCAGTCCCTGTGTTTTTTGCGGCCTCAAGCAGCGCATCGAATTGCCGCCGCGGACGGCGGGCGCCGTCCGTGTGTCGTTAGGGCGGCACGCATGTTTCCACGGCGATGGCAACTTCTATGTTCAGTTGTCTGTGGCGGCCATTCAGCAATAGCTTCTATGTTCAGCTGCCCGCGGGGGCAATTCGGTGGCTTCTGTCTTCCGTCTGAAGACAGAAACTGCCGCCAAATTGCCGCTGCCGCGGAAATGCGTGTGCTGCCCTAACGGCACATGGACTGTCCGCGGTGCCAATTCGGCGCGCTGCTCGGGGTGGCAAAAACAGTAGAGCCGATCCTGCCCACAGTGAATTGGGCCAAATTCTAGCCCCTGCTTCTTCTATATACCATGGTGACATACAGAAACCACAATGGCCTGTGTGAGAATTCAAAGAATGCAGCCTGCGCCCCTTTGCAGCATTGAGCATGCTGGGGGCAGGTTGGGGTCTGGAGAAAGAGCGGCCTTAATGCTCAGATCTAGGCTATTCTGGGTGGCAGAGAAGCTCACTGACAGCTGTAGGAGGCTGCCATAAGTTAGAGCTTCCAGCTCATGCAAAATTCAGGCACAATTCTGGACTGTCCTCTTTGCTGTACCTCTCAGGTGGTGTAGAACAGAATCTAGCACATAGTGAGTACACGAGAAAGGGACTGGAGTGCAAAATTGTCATATGGTATCTCCTAGTCTAAATGACGCCCCCGTCCCCCAAGCTCTTCGGGTAAGCAATTTTTTTTGCAATTTCTTGTTGTTTGAAATAGCAAAGTACATCAACAGCTGATCAAGTTTAAAAAAAAAAGTTGGATTTTCGTTTGCATAACAGCCATGGGCTATAAGAAGCGTCAGATAAAATTGGTGTGGAATCCAAAATGTATCATCAAATTAAATTTATAATGTTGTTAACTTCACAACAGAGCTGGTCTGTTTGAAGAAATTTAGAAAATAAACTACATGATTTTGTTATATGCAGTGTCATTGTAGCCATGTTGGTCCCAGGACATTAGAGACAAAAGGTGGGTGAGGTGTAATATCTTTTATTGGACCAACTTCTGTTGGTGAGAGAGACAAACTTTTGAGCTACACAGAGCTCTTCTTTGGGTCTGGGCCATGTATGGAGAGTGTCACAGCTAAATACAAGGTTGTTTAGCATAAGTAGTTAACACACATTTCAAGGGACCATTCAAGGTCAAGTGGCCCTTTTACCCCCTCTCCCTTTCCCTCCCATGACTGGAGAGGGGTGAAACTAGGTTATAGATTGTTGTAGTAAGCCATAAATCTAGTGTGTCTAGTCAGCTCACGAATTTTAGTGTCTAGCAAAGTTATGAATTTTGATGCTCAGGCTCGTCTTTTGAAGGTGTTCTGCAGGTTTTGCAAGATAATGGACAACCCTCAGATATCCACTCCAGACAGATCACCAAACTCATCCAACTCAGGGTTTTCTAGAATATTTTGTTTAGAAAACTTTGTCAAGCAAAACATTTCACTAGAAACTTCATTTGACAAAACCCCATATTTTGACAAAAAAAGTTGTTAAAAACTTTCATCCAGCTCTACTTCACAATCCTTCTGCTGCCCTCTCCAAAGAATGCGCACAATGCTGCTGTGCTTTGACAAGTGCTTGATTTTTCACTTTGCTTTCAGTTCCTTAGCATCCTTAGAAGATTTAGATGCAGTTCTATCAAACCAAAGTTTCTACAAAGCAGTGAAAATAGGACTGAATATAACCATCACAGCACTGCGCTTCTTGCAAGACTGGAGCCTTGAAGGTAATTGAAAGCTGTGTGTGTATGTTTGTTTTTCTTTCTTTCTTTTAAAGTTGCTGCATGAATTACAGGCATGTCAGGATGGAGCCATAATGTTTTTGTAGGCAGCTGGCTGAGCTCCTGTTGATCTGATCATTTAATACTGTTGAGATTTGCATTGTATTGTTATTGTGCATTGGGGGACCTAGAGCCTTGGATAGGCATCATTTTAATTGTCTGTTAAGCATTTTATTCATTTTTTTGTAATTTATCATGCATCCTGGCAAACCTTTCATAAACACACAGTGCAGACCCAATAGATCACATTGAGAATGATCTCCTTTTACTAGTGGTGATTCTTTGGAGAGGCTGTTTCACAATGGGTTAGTTCAGTTTCCTTTGGTTGTGAAGAGAACTGGATTCAAGTTTTGGCCTATATACAAGTGAAAATGAACGTGGTTGTCTTACCTTAGTCTTCCTTTGTCTCCTATTGTAAATGACAGTCTTTGCTCAAGGGCTGCATCCCATCCGCTGCACAGGTGCATGGACTGAGTTTGAGGGAGAAGGAGGCATTGGGAGGCTTCCCCTTGTGCACCCAGCCAGGCAGGATCCTGGCAAGCATGCTGTACACCAAGGGGTGTAGTCTGTTGTTCAGGAGCTGTGTCACACTCTCCTTCTTGCAGCCACCCAGGCCACGTTCAGGAAAAAAAAAATGTGCTGAAGTCCCAATGAAGTCTCATGGGACTCGAGTGCAAATTTAAACACTCACAGTGCTTTCCCGAACCATGGGCCTTGTACAGCCAGCAGCAAGCACTAGGCAAGGCAGGTACTCTTCAACTGAGTGGTAAGCAGAGCATTGTTCTGACTCACCCTTCGCTATCTTGGCCTGCAAATGCAGGTTGGTGTTTGTGCCAGTTGAATGGCTGACACCACTCCGTTCCTCTTCCACTTATGGCTCCCCAGGATAAGGTCAGGATTATGATTAATCGGCCCCTTCTGTGTAGAAAAGCAGCCCAAAGCCTGTATGACTCTTAAATTCCATATAAGCCCTCAAAATAAGGACTAAGAGGTACTTAGGTTGCATGTTGGCCCCCTTCACAGGATTGAATTTCATTTAATGGGACAGACTGAAATCTGTGCCCTAAAACCCCTCACAGTCAAATCAACCCCTCCTCCCACCCACCCCAAATAAATCCAGAAAGTAAGTCCCAGGGGGCTTCAGACAGGTGGATGGAAGTGTTGGGGCCTATGGAAAAGGTAGCCTGTGTAGTAAACATTGTGTGCAGTATAAGATTTTAACCAACTGTATGAATATCTCTTACAGATGAGAGAAATTATGACTAAGGCCTGGTCTACACTATAAAATTAAATCAAATTAAATATGTTAGTCACAGGTGTGAAAAATCCACATCTCTGAGTGTAAAGTCAACCTAAATCCCCACGTAGACAGCGCTAGGTCAACTTAGCTTCCGTCAAGCTAGCTACCGCCTCTCAGGGAGGTGGATTGCCTATGCTGACAGGAGAATCCTTCCTGTTGGAATAGCTAGCATCTACACTGAAGGACTACAGCTGCAGTGGCACAGCAGTGCCACTCTAGAGTTTTAAGTGTAGACAAGCCCTAAGTCAGGATTTTAAAAGCGAAAATGTTATACACAATCTGAAACCCCAGAGTACAGAAGTTGCATCTTCATTAAAACCTATTAGCACAATACAGTCCATTTACCCCTCAGTGATCATCCATTCCAGCCCAGTTGCACACAGTTTCAATACTGCATGCCAAATTAAACACACTAATTCAGATAAATGGGACGCTGCAGGGTCTGTTGGCACTCACTGCATGGGGGGCATCCCATCATCTGCTTTGCTGTTTACTTCTGTTTTCTCCATAATCTGTCACATTTCAATATGTAACTTCTCACTGTTAGGCTTGCTTTGGTATGAGACGCTGACTTCCACATCTGGCTTCATGCCATTGGTAGGCTAAACTGTGAGATTTACGTGGGAGATGTGGCAATGTGGTTATTAAACTACTCAAAGAAAAGGGGACAAGGCAGTATCTATAAACTATCCATCTAGCCACTTTTTGAATATTGGAGTGACAGGTGCCAGAAATAAGATAAGAATAGATTACATAGAAAAGTAGATTCTTGAAACGTGGTCCTAACTGTGCTTTTTGTGATTTCCTTTATTAGTTAGTGCTAAGGACTTGTTGTTGAATTATGGTCATTAACCAGTTTAATCCTCCTTTCCAATAGATGGCACTGCCAAATTACAGTGTACAATAACTCCATGTGTCAGTACATAATGCCTGCACCTGTAACTTTCACTCTATGCATCCGAAGAAGTGAGGTTTTTACCCACGAAAGCTTATGCCCAAATAAATCTGTTAGTCTTTAAGGTGCCACCAGACTCCTTGTTGTTCATGTACAATAAGGAACTCAAATAATAAGTGTAGCAACAGTATCGAGCAAAATGAAGGACATTGTTCCCTTTCAACTGAAATAATACTGAGAAGACAGGAATGGAAAAGTAGAAAGAATCTAAATGCGAGTGTTGTCCTACAGAGTAGATTAGGATGTATGTAGATTTGAAGGCTACAGGAAATTTAGCTTCGTGGAAATGTTTTATTGAGATTGTGTAAATAGTGCCCCACCCTATCATACCTCTCAACCTGGTTAGATCCAGATGTAGGACACAGTGTGAAGACAGTGGGACAGGCTCGGTCTGAAGGTCACACAAAATATTAATTAGGCAAGTAACTTAAAATGCTGTGGGCTTCATCTTGTTAGTGTAAAGGACTTTCTGTACCCTCAGTTTCATGATTCTGTGGTTCCAAGTAAATAACTTTGAATGAGAAAAGAGAGGAGATGTCAAATTTGCCTGGAACCTAGATAACTTTGAGACTAAAATGAATCCTGTCACTGAAATGATGGCCATTTGAAAAATGTTTGCTCTAGATTTAGATTCTGCAGCCTTTTATATATCTAATGTGTATACATGGAATTTCCAAAGAAGTGAAGTGTAGTTTTGTGTATGCAATGCCTGTGACATTTCCAACCTCCACGGTCGCGAGAGAATATTGATGACTGCACACAGGGTCTTCGCTTATTGACTCAGTAAATGGGGAAGGAAAATTGGCTCAAATATCATTGGCAGTAAACCAGTGCATTCAAAAGCATACAATTTCTTTCTTAACAGAAGTAGAACCTATGAGCAAATTTATGGTAAACTTGAACACTTACTTTAGGCTGAAATGTTCAAAAGCACTCAGTGTCGGTGTAACTCTGCTCCTACTGAAGTCACCCTGACTTCAGTGGAAGCAGAGTTAGGCCAATGTTGAAAACCTTTGAAAATCTGAGCCTTTTTAAAATTCTTATAATAAAAAGCAGTTTCCATCCAAAAGAATGAAATACTCACAATAGTTAACCATTAGTTTAAGAACATAAGAACAGCCATACTGGGTCAGGCCAAAGGTCCATCTAGCCCCATATCCTGTCTTCCGACAGTGGCCAATACCAAGTTCCCCAGAGGGAATGAACAGAACAGGTAATTATCAAGTGATTCATCCCCTGTCACCCATTCCCAGCTTCTGGCAAACAGAGGCTAGGGACACCATCCCTGTCCATCTTGGCTAATAGGCATTGATGGACCAATGCTCCATGAACTTCTCATTCTTTTTTGAACCCTGTTATAGTCTTGGCCTTTGCAACATCCTCTGGCAAGGAGTTCCACAGACTGACTGTGCATTGTGTGAAAAAATACTTCCTTTTGTTTGTTTTAAACCTGCTGCCTATTAATTTTTTTTTTTGTGACCCCTAACTCTTCTGTTATGAGAAGGAGTAAATAACACTTCCTTATTTACTTTCTCTTTTTCAGTCATGATTTTATAGATCTCAATCATATCCCCCCTTAGTTGTCTCTTTTCCAAGTTGAAAAGTCCCAGTCTTATTAATCTCTCTTCATATGGCAGCTGTTCCATATCCCTATTAATTTTTGTTGCCCTTTTCTGAACCTTTTCCAATTCCAATATATCTTTTTTTGAGATGGGGTGACCACATCTGCACACAGTATTCAAGATGTGGGTGTACCATGGATTTATATAGAGGCAATATGATATTTTTGGTCTTATTATTTATCCCTTTCTTAATGATTTCCAACGTTCTGTTCACGTTTTTGACTGCTGCTGCATATTGAGTGGCTATTTTCAGAGAACTATCCACAATAACTCCAAGATCTTTCTAGAATGGTAACCGCCAATTTAGGCCCCATCATTTTGTATATATTTGGGATTACGTTTTCCAATGTGCATTACTTTGCATTTATCAACATTGAATTTCATCTGCCATTTTGGTGCCCAGTCACCCAGTTTTGAGAGATCCTTTTGTAGCTCTTTGCAGTCTGCCTGGGACTTAACTAACTTGAACAATTTTGTATCATCTGCAAATTTTGCCACCTCAGTGTTTGCCCCTTTTTCCAGATCGTTTATGAATATATTGAATAGGACTGGGCACAGTACAGATGCCTGGGAGACACCACTATTTACCTCTCTCCATTCTGAAAACTGACCATTTATTCCTACCCTTTT
>NC_048299.1:99759274-99815677 GCF_013100865.1 Trachemys scripta elegans
TTTGCCCACCCAGATATTAACACATACTCTGGGTTAATTAATAAGTAAAAAGTGATTTTATTAAATACAGAAAGTAGGATTTAAGTGGTTCCAAGTAGTGACAGACAGAACAAAGTGAATTACCCAGTAAAATAAAATAAAACATGCCAATCTATGTCTAATACAGTAAGAAACTGAATACAGATAAGATCCTCAGCAGTTCCAGATTGCTTCCTTTTACAGACTAATCTCCTTTTGGGCTTGGTCCAGCAATCATTCACACCCCTTCCAGTTACTGTCCTTTGTTCCAGTTTCTTTCAGGTATCTTTGGGGATGGGGAGGCTCTCTCTTTAGCCAGCTGAAGACAAAATGGAGGGGTCTCCTATGGGCTTAAATAGACACTCTCTTGTGGGTGGAGACCCCCTCCTCTCTCCTATACAAAGTCCAGTTCCAAGATGGAGTTCTGGAGTCACCTGGACAAGTCACATGTCCAAGCATCAGAGAGTCCTGTGGCACCTTTAAGACTAACAGATATATTGGAGCATAAGCTTTCGTGGGTGAATGCCCACTTCGTTGGATGCATATCACGAAGTGGGCATTCACCCACGAAAGCTTATGCTCCAATACATCGGTTAGTCTTAAAGGTGCCACAGGACTCTCTGATGCATGGACATGTGACTTGTCCAGGTGACTCCAGAACTCCATCTTGGAACTGGACTTTGTATAGGAGAGAGGAGGGGGTCTCCACCCACAAGAGAGTGTCTATTTAAGCCCATAGGAGACCCCTCCATTTTGTCTTCAGCTGGCTAAAGAGAGAGCCTCCCCATCCCCAAAGATACCTGAAAGAAACTGGAACAAAGGACAGTAACTGGAAGGGGTGTGAATGATTGCTGGACCAAGCCTAAAAGGAGATTAGTCTGTAAAAGGAAGCAATCTGGAACTGCTGAGGATCTTATCTGTATTCAGTTTCTTACTGTATTAGACATAGATTGGCATGTTTTATTTTATTTTACTGGGTAATTCACTTTGTTCTGTCTGTCACTACTTGGAACCACTTAAATCCTACTTTCTGTATTTAATAAAATCACTTTTTACTTATTAATTAACCCAGAGTATGTGTTAATATCTGGGTGGGCAAAAAGCTGCGCATATCTCTCTAGCTGTGTTATAGTGGACGAACAATTTATGAGTTTACCCTGTATAAGCTTTATATATGGTAAAACGGATTTATTTGGGTTTAGACCCCATTGGGAGTGTAAAAGACAAGAACACTTCTTAAGCTGTTTTCAGTCAAGCCTACAGCTGGTAGGGGACGTGGTTCAGACCTGGGTCTGGGTTTGCAGCAGGCTAGCGAGTCTGGCTCAAACCAGGCAGGGCACTGAAGTCCTAAGCTGATGGGGCAGGAAAGCAGGAGCAAAAGTAGTCTTGGCACATCAGTTGGCAGCTCCCAAGGGGGGGTTCTGTGATCCAACCCGTCACAAGTAGTACCTAGCACCATGTGTGATCTCATTTGGTTCAGTGGGGATGCTGATGGTGTGAAGTACTATTCAACATGGGTAACTCTATCAGAATCTAGCCTTGTCGCAAAGCTGCTGCTGTCTTAACAAAGATAGCAAAAGCAACCTTTAGTGCAGAGAAATTCATTATGTATTTAAGTGTATCATTACATTACAGAGTATTACATTACTCCAACTATACCTTGAGGGCCCTGAAGTAGCTTCCAAATGTGTACACAGCTTTGCATGCACAATTGTTGCACACTATCATTTGTTCATACAAATAGCAGAATGTCTGTGTCCAAATGTGCTTGATTTATACTCTAATTTTGTGTGTAAATGGGCACTTGTGTTTGTAAATACTGTAGTGAATGTATACAAGTGTTACATAAACATGTTTTGCTCTATAAAGCTGCATGCATATACTTAAAATGTACCCCTGAGCAATTATAGATTCTTCAGCTGGGGACTGAATTTAGCTATGGGCTAGGTTCTAACACCTTTATTCATGTTGTAGTACCTTACTGCTTGAGTGCTCCCCCTGAAATCAATGGAACCACTTGTGGATTAAGGTGCTATTCTTTTTTCTATCTCCATTATTGATTGCACAGGGCTATAAAGCTCTGCCAGACTCACACCAAGAAGATAAAATAGATTGGAGAGAGACAGGAATGTTTCTTTCTTGTCCCAGTTGAGCAGCTTGATCTTGAGCAGCCAAAAATAGAGAGGCAGGGCTCAGAGATAGACGTCTCCTATTCACCCTCCTTTTTCCCCCATCTCCCAAAAGATTGCTTATCTGTGACTTAATTGGTAATGCTCCTTGGTATCTTCCAAAACAGGATTAAAATGATTCTGCCTCTGTGCTTTTCTTCATAGGAAGTAAATGAGCCAAATCCAAATTAATGTTGAGTAAAAGTTCTGGGTACTTTGATTGTTGTGACCATCTGGAAACCAATCTCTCCAAGTCATTTCTATCCAAATAAGATAGACCTCAAAAGACTTATTGTTCATATTCCTTATTTTATTTCCAGTTTCTTAAGTTTGGATAGGTTCCTTTCAATATCCTTAATTTTGCAATGTTAGTAGAGATAGGGCTGAACCGAAACACTAAATACAACCCCCCAGAAAAACGTTCAGGAAGTTTGGGTCTAGATTCAGAAGTGATCTTTACTGCCCCTCTCTCTATAATGGGTCAAACCACACCCTCAGATCTGAACAGCAGTAACTTTGGGAACATTTTAAGCCCTGAGTTTGGATCCAACCTTTGCAGCTTGGATCTAAGTATGACCTCAACTCACATGGGATTTCTAACCCTCTAGCTCACTCCGCTGGTTTGGGGAAATTCCATATGAATTACAGAAAACTGGCAGAGAAGGGGGATGAAGGGAAAACAGAACTGAAATATTGGAATAACAATAACTGGAAAGAAATAGGGAGAGCAGAGGAAGAGAAATGGGTTGAAGCATGGTTGGAAAAAATAGCCCTGGGAGGGAGATGGAGAGTAGAAAATGCAGAGAAAAACTGGACTGGGAGAAAGGAGATATATAGGAGTGAGAGAAGACCAAAATAGTTATTAGACAGAAAAAAATAGACATGATAACCCAGGTCAAACCCTCTGCAAAGAGGATTATTACTATTGTTTAGTCCCGGAAATCAACTACATGAAAATGGAATTAAGTTTGGGGGTACATATAAGTAATTTAAGGGTACGCAACATTTCAAGGATGCTGTAATTATTCCAAGCATTACATACCATGAAATTCAGAGTTAAGACTAACCTGAAAAGAATTCCAAGCATTTTAAGATATGGAAATATACAATTAAGGCCCCCAAACAACCTTAACTCTGCCTTATAGTGACACCACGAGGAGGAAGAATGAAAAATGTGTCTCTCTCTAAAATTCTGTTTAATCTCATCTGCAACCATAAACCCTAAGATGCCTTAATCATAATCAGCAGTTAGTACCTGGTGAAGAAATAGAAGCTCCCTGTCTCATCCATCACTGCAATAATTCTCCAAGAAAATTCCACCCATTGTTGCTTGCATGAGTGAACAACAGTGAATAACAAGGGAAGAATGCTAAAGAAAATACCTACATTTTAAAAAGAATATAAAAGAGTGTAATAACATACAACTGTCAATAACTTGTTGGCACCAGTTCCTCAGCTGATAATTGTTGGAGGAGCCACAATGGAAGACTTTTCAAGTCTTTGAATTTTCACTCCTAATATTTTGCTCAGTACTCTTAGCTATAGTCTGTAAACAGAAGGATGATTCTATAATGTCTGAGAACCCAGTTATTGGTAATCACCAAACCAAAACCCCGTGACATATTTTGTATTCTGTATGAGATCTGGTGCTCAGCACCCTTGAAAAATCAGGCCCACATCTTTATAATGGGTAGAACCACTCCAACAGATTGTAACTCCTAATCCTGGGAGTTCAAAATCTGGATCCAAAGGTGAATTTACCCACATTTCAGAATTTTCAGATTCAGCCTATAGAGAAATATTTGAGCTCTGAAATTGAATTTAATCTTAGATCCAGCCCTCACTATAAAGTTTAACTAAATACCCACACACTGCAAATACATGCAGTTAATAAATGTCCCTGTTATTAACCAAAATCCAAAGCCACAAGAGTATTACTGGTGCTGTCAGGAAAACTTCAGTATGAAATCATTAAAGTTTGATTTGTTGCTTTGTTACAGGAATGATTTCAGTGCAACAAGCAAACAGTGCCATAGGATTGCTTTATAAATAATTGCTTTCATTTTGGTTAGCTGTCATCATACTAGCATTTCAGCTGCAGTGAAACAGAAAGGATAATAATGTTCCGCCTCCGAGTTGCATCAATTAGCCATACACATGAGCTATCAGATAAATCAAATATCAAATGCAAATCTCCAACTTCCTGACTTCACTGTAAGTGGCATATACAAATGACATTGACATCTGTTCCTCTGCGTATTCTTTGTTTCATTAATTTAAATTACGTTTATCATGCTCTGTAAACAATTTAAATAAATGCTGAGCAATGAATATAACAAATTATTAATGTAATTGCCATAATTCAAAGGAAGCTGCAAACTTGCATACATTTGTTCTCTTAATTGTCAAATTTTAGATTGTGCTAAGTGTTCTTTTGGGAATTATTAATTAACCCAAATTCCATTAGTGGCGGTAATGTTAAAAAAAGGTTTTTGTGAACGTAATCTGTGATCATGTTACTATGTTAGAATCTCATTTGAACACAGAAGGGAGGACATGTGAGACTAGAAAACATGGTCTCCCGGTTAGAGTAGGATACAGGATATCAGAATACCTAGGTTCTAAACATTGCTCTAGATCTGGAAGTTTTTTTTTTTTTTTTTTACTTTTGGCAAATTATTATTTGGTCTGTATCTATATTTGCCCATAAGTGATGAAACAATATTGAGCTCAGAGGGGCATCATGATGTTTAATAAATTGCTTCTACAGAAAACTGATAATAGAAGGATCAACATATTGCTGTTTTGTTAAGCACTGGCAAAGTTAACAAAATATACATAAAATAAAGAGTTGTATGGAGGAGGCAGGTTTGAATTTAATAAATGTTTCACATATTAAAATAATAATAATAATTAATAATAGCCTTGGAGTCAGAACAAGCCTCTGGGCCCCAATGCTGGGGAAAGTATTTGTCCAAAATTTTCAAACCTAGGTGCCTAAATCTGAACGTCCAAATCCATATTTTGGTAGCTAAATAGAATGATCTGATCAAGGATGCTGAACAACTGCAACCTCATGGACTTCAGTGGCATTTGTGAGTATTTGGAGGCTCGGACATGTGGATGTCGGGCCATTTCTGTTCAGGTACCTAAATAAGGATTTATGGGGCCTAACTTTAGGCACCTAGGTTTGAAAATTTTGTTCTTACTACAGGCATAATGAATAAAATTTGAATGGTCCCCATTACTTTAATGCTTTGAATGGAACTACATCAACTAGTATCTGCAGGTGTGAATCTATGGGCTGAACACTAACAGAGAAGGTACTGTATATATTAACACTTATGGTGCATTGAATGGGAAACGTGTCCATGAATGTAACTATGAAACACTGATAAGGAAAATGAACATGTGCAAAGATCTTTTTTTTTTAGCAGCCCTAGAGCAAAGTGATACCAAATATGTCTAATAGTATTAAAGCTGTGCCAAATTGGCTTAATTCTCTTCTCAGAGTGACATGAATGAAGTCACACAAGTGAAAGACTGTAAGTGAAAAGGGAATCAGGCCAACATTTAAATTTTGGGGACTGGGAGAACCGCTAATAAAATATCATTTCACAGTAAAATATTTTAAGCAATTTATTATAACTATTTTTCTCATGCATCGTTAATTTTATTTTGTCTAACTGATTTGATCTTGAATTTCTCTCATGCAACAAAAACATGAAGAAATACATAAAAATTCTGAACATTGGCACAGTTCTAGGTTTGATGCTGTTCAGATTATTTCAATCATATTTGACAAATAATTTCACATAGGCTAAAATTTTCTAATTGTGTGTGCATTACATCCAAATAGAAGATACAAGCAATATGATCATCAGATGCACCTGCATTTCAGTGACGGGTGAAGTGATTACTTATGTGAAGTTTGTAGAGCACTTTGGGATTCTTTGAGATTAAAGGTAGTTTGTTACATATAAGAGCACAGTTATTATATTATTTGAAACACAGTAGCTAAAGAGCTAACACATTCAGAGGGACCAGAAAAATGACAGGAAATATATTAATCTTGACCTTCAGATTAAGTAGCTACTGATTATATCCAACACAAGCAACTAATGTCTTGGCTGTTGGGTTCGCTCATGTAGAACTGACAAGCCACTCTCATCCTGAGCATCTTGGGTGTCATGGCATACAGAGAAGTTGGATAAAAACACAAAATACTCAGGCTGAAAGATTGCAACATAACACCATTTCTTGGAATTCAGAATAACACAGAGAAAGACAAAGCAGGCTGATCCCTAAAACAGAGAGGCACAACTTGCCCCTACTTACTGTAGACTGTATACTTGCAAACTGACTGCTGTGAGTGCCACATCTGATGCTTTGCTACAGAGCCCCCAACCCAAAAATAGGACCAAGAAAAAAACAAACTGAAATTTAACATGACATCTTACAATTTTAACAGTTTTATTTCAATAGAGTATAGAACATTTTACTGACTTCCGGTGGGCAGGATGAGCATGGCCTGGCTCCACCCACTTAGGGCTCCACGAATGTCCCCTCCCCCCTCTGGGTCAGTGGGAGACCACTCCACCTCACTACACTGCCCCCCTTAAGTCCAGCTCCCGGTCTTCGGGCTGATATCTCGACTTCCCCTCAGGTGAGACAAAAAGTCAACGTAGGCATTATCTTTACCTGCGCTGTGTCAGATGGTAAAGGCACATGGCTGGAGGGTGTCATCAATCTTGTGTTGGTGTCTTTCATGGCATGTAACCATTTTAGGGGTCCATGGTCGGTTATCAGTACAAAAGGGCCTCCAAGAAGATAGTATCTGAGGGCACCAATAGCCCATTTAATGGTGAGAGCCTCCTTTTCTATAACTGAATAGTTGCATTCTTGGGGGAAGAGCTTCCAAATGATATAGAGTATGGGATGCTCTTCTCCATCCACCATCTGAGAGAGGACTGCCCCAAGCCCCACTCTGAGGCGTCCGTTTGGACCAGGAACTCCCGGTGGAAGTTGGGGCTGAAGGGCACAGGCTCTGGATACAGGAGCACAGGCTTTCTTTGAGAGCACAGGCTTTCCTTGAGAGCTTGAAACATGTCCTCACATTCTCCCAACCAACATACCTGGCATGGGCTGTCCTTGGTTAAAAGCACCATGAGAGGTGTTGCAATGGACACAAACTCGGGGACAAAGTGTCGGTAATACCATGTTAAGCCCAGAAACTGTCATACCTCTTGCTTCGTAGTTGGCGTCGGGCAGGCTTGCAGCGCCTGGAATTTCCCTACGAAGTGGTGCACGAAGCCTCACCCCAGAGTGTAACCCAGGTATGTAGTCTCCTGCCATCCTATCTGGCATTTCTTTGGGTTGGCAGTGAGGCTAGCATCTCAGAGGGTTCGCAGGACAGGGGCTACCTGGTTTAAATGATCTTTCCAATAGTTGCTGTAGATCACTACATCATCTAGGTAGGCCACCGCATATTCTGTATGGGAGCTTAGGAGTCAGTTCATCATGCGCTGGAAGGTCGCTCGGGCCCCATGGAGGCCGAAGGGCATCTGGGTGAAATGGAATAACCTAGTTGGGGTGGCAAATGCTGTCTTCTCTCTGGAGCTTGGATCTAAGGGGATTTGCCAGTACCCTTTCATGAAGTCAAGTGTTGTGATGTACCTGTCTGTTCTGAGACGGTCGAGGAGCTCATCGATCCGGGGCATCAGGTAAGCATTGAACTTTGAGATCGCATTTACCTTCCAGAAGTCTATACAAAATGAGAGAGTCCCATCGGGCTTCAGGACTAACACGATGGGGCTGCACCACTCGCTCTGTAATCACTCTATGATCCCAACTCCAACATCACTTGGACTTCCCTCTCAACGATCTTCGCATCTGTCATGGGAGGGGGCAGGTCGTCTCCCGGATTACCTGCCCAGGGGTCATCTGGATGATATGCTTCATAACCATGGTCCCACCTCTGATTGGCTGGGCTGGGGTGTCACCTCTGTGTGGGACTGGGGTCATAGCCTCAGCTCTTCCTCTCGGGGCCAGATGGGTTCAGGCTGCTGAGGGGTGTTGTGGGCACTGACCTCACAGGTTTGGGCTCTAGGGCATCATTTGGCCTTGGGCCCCGGCTTCCTCGCCAGACCGGGGAGCATTGACCCAGGCATCGGGGTTGGGCCCTGGTCTCCCAGCCCGATAGGACTTTCAGCGCCAAGAAATCCTCCATTAAGGTAATGGTGGCACTAAGAGTTGTGGGTTGGTGCCGGAGTACCCAAGCACTCCCCTGGAGTGAGAGGACCTGGACAAACTGTTTTAGGGTGATCTGTTCTGCAACCTCGCCAGATGAGTGTTGCTCAGTGTGTAACCACTGCCAGCAGAGGTCCTTTATTTCCTGGGTCATGACCTGCGGCCATGCCCCCGGTGGGTAAGTCTTAGCCCGAAATCATTGGCAGAAGGTCTCCAGTGTGATGTCTAAGGCATCTAAAATGGCTGCCTTTACACATCCATACTCTTGGGCTTTGTCAATTGGGAGTCCACGATAGGCGGTCTGGGCTGCCCCCTTTAGGTAGGGGGCTAAGAGGATGGCCCACTGGAGGCCACTGGCAACCACCGCCGCCCGCTCAAAGGTTACAAGAAATGCTTCAGGGTATTCTGCAGGCCCCATTTTGGAAAGGCATAAGGGCACTAGGGAAGTGGGGAGGATTCATCGGGTCCCCCTTGTTTGGCCCGCTGGGTTTGGGCAGCAGGGCTGCAAGCTATTGGTTCTGCTCCCGGTGTTGGGCCCCTAATTTACCGAGCAGCAGGGCCATCCTTAGGTATACGCAGCATACAAGGCTGGGCAGGGCACCTGAAAATTTGGAGCACCCCTGGTCTTAGTGTCCACCCTCCCACCTCTTCCTATCCATGTTCTGACCCTTCCTGCAGGCTCCCTCCATAGCTGGTTGCTGCAGCCTGGTGACTCTTATTCCAGAGGGGGTCTAGTAACTTAAAAGTGAAAAAGCCTTCCAGCCTGCCAGACCTATTAGCACAATATTGAAACTGTTAAAGAGCCATTCAAGTGGTAATGAAGCCATTTAACAGGCATTTGCAAACCCCCAGGTGTATACTATCAGTTTCTGAATTTACTACAAAAACAGTTGTGCATTACTGTAATATTTACTCAGAACACGTTAGTCTACAGGACCTTAGTTTAAAATTTGCTTGAAAAATACTTCATTAGTGTGTTCCTGAAGACGATAAAATCACCTCTCTAAAAAATCCTTGAAGAGAGCCCTTAAAGGGACAACACCTCTTTCCTGCCAGATAGCTGACAAAGGAGTTTCCCTTTCTTTATTTCTGACTATTTGATTAACTAGTTTTAAGAGAACCCTCTAGCAAAATCAGTGTCTTAGTAAGATATAAAATCCTTTATTATGCCTAAAATCTTTGGAAACATATTTTTTAAAGTGGTGAAATTTCATAAACATGTCTGTTGTTATGGAGATCACACAAAGTAAATTAGTGTTCCCTTTTTCTAAAAGCAATGAACATTGTTGTGAACACACTAAACCTCTGTGACTGATTAATTTAAAATAATGTCTTTGTTTCAGTGAGTTAAATATGTAGTAATCTGGAATGTTTCCTTTATGAAGGCTTAAGAGTACATTTAAAATATAAAATCAGATTAGAAATACTGATTAAGAAAATGTAAAACAGAGAAGAGCTGAATCATGTATTCCATAATATATAATGTTGTATTCAGCTGACTTGCCCTTACTACAAAGTTTTTGCAAATAAATCTCTGACAAACTTCAGGGTATATCAAAAAACCTGTGACTGACATTTTTTATTCCCAAATTTAGTGCTTTTAATTAGGTACCTTCTGCATGTCCAGTCTTTACCATCTGGCATGCAGTGAAAAACATGCTCCATTTTCTTTAGAAAGAAATTGCAGAAGAGTGTTTTTTTCAAATGTCATTTGCTTAATTTGGGTTCAGGGATTTAGCTGGAAGAGGGTGAGCAGGGAGGGGGAGGGAAGAGAAGAGGGAGACAGTGGGGAGAGGGCGGGACCTGGGCAGAGTGGAGGCGGGCCCTGGGGCAGAGTAGGGGTGGAGTATGGGTGGGGCCACAGGTGGGCTGGGGAGCTAGTCTCCCCAAGCGGCAGCTTCACACACTGCCCATGATAGCAGTTAAGAGTGGGTCGGCTTCCGCACACCCAGTGCACACTGCAGTCTCCTTAAGCAGGGGCCGTATTCACAGATCCGAATGTGTCGGCGCCGTGCATTCTGCGTGAGAGAGAGGGTAGGGGGCTCTCTGTGGGGAACTGTGATTCTCTGCTGCTGTGAGGCGGGTTGGGGTGGCTCGGTATCCTGTGCTGCCTCGTCCCTCCCACCCTGGACTGTGGGAGGCATAGGAGCACCAGTTTAATAATACTGTGTAGGGCCCCATAAATCCTAAGGACGGCACTGCTGAGCAGTTGCTGTTGTTGGGCACCCAATTGCTGCACCAGTTATTGCTGTTGGATTTCGGCCAGGTACTTAATGAGCTTGTCCAGCTCCATCTCTTCAACTAGGGATATTGAAAGTGTGACATACACAGGACCCCTTACTGCAGGGGTCGGGTCGATGTCCGCATTCTCCACCAAGTGTAGTGGGTTTGCAGTAGCCCCTCCCCCACTGGGTCAGTGGGAGGCCATTCCTCCTCACTACGTTGCAGGGTGTTGCTCATGGTTGGGGAATCAGCTGAGTCATTCTTAACCGGTAGCTCTGGTCGGCAGTCTGGGTAAAGCGATCAGCAATCACGGTCCCTAGCCCGCAACCAGGGCAGTGAAGGGTTGTGGCTTGGACCGCTACTCGGGTGAGTGGCAAATAAACAGTTTGTAAGTTAAACCCTTAGTCAGGGCAGGGCAGTACAGAGCCTGGGTCTCGGGCCTGCACTCAGGGCCAAGCAGTCCAGAGCCCAGGCCCTTAGTCAGGGCGAGGCAACAGCCCTATGGGCCCAGGCCAGAGTAGAGCACCCAAACACAGTCTATGGGGGCTGAGGCAGGGTTAGAGCACCCAGACACAGTGTAGAGGAGCTCAGGCAGAAGTAGAGCCTAGTGTCCTCACTTGGTGGACTGTAGGCAGATGCAGGCCCTCTGGCCTATGGAGAGGGAGCACTGCCACCCCAGGAGCAGGGTGGCAAGGGGGATGCGGGCCTGCCCAACTCCACTGCGTCCCAGCCCAGGACCCTAACAGTGGCTGAGGTGTCCACCACTGAGTCAGCCTTCCAAGGGGAGTCATGGGGGCAAAAGATACATCTGGCTTCAAGACTAAGCTTGATAAGTTTTTTGGAGGGGATGGTATAATGGGATAGCCTAATTTTGGCAATTAAGTTGTCTTTGACTACTAGCGGTAAATATGCCCAATGGTTTGTGATGGGATGTTAGTTGGGGTGGGATCTGAGTTACTACAGAGAATTCTTTCCTGGGTGTCTGGTTGGTGAGTCTTGCCCACATGTTCAGGGTTTAGCTGATCACCATATTTGGGGTCGGGAAGGAATTTTCCTCCAGGGCAGATTGGCATAAGCCCTGGGGTTTTTTCGCCTTCCTCTGCAGCATGGAGCACGGGTCACTTGCTGGAAGATTCTCTGCACCTTGAAATCTTTAAACCATGATTTGAGGACTTCAATGGCTCAGACACAGGTTTGATAGAGGAGTGGATGGGTGAGATTCTGTGGCCTGCATTGTGCAGGAGGTCAGACTAGATCAGTGGTTCCCAAACTGGGGTTCACAAAATGTTACAGGGGGTTCTCAGGAAAAAATTCCCTAATGGCGGACAGAGCTGTCCTTAGGGACCCCGGGCAGCACGGGACCAGCAGCCCGGAGCCCCTGGACTTCCAAGAGCTAAGCAGATCAAAGCAAGCCTATCTATCACACTGAGGAGATTTAAACTTCAAGACTCCTTATAAGAAATGGAAAGGGAGGTGAATATTTTTTGCTGTTTTAAAATTAAATAGGCAGCTAATCTTGCTTTTAAAATTATGATGAAGAACAAGTTTAAACTTTGTTGTAAAGTGCGTTGTTTGCCTGGACTGCTCAAGACCTGAATGCTTGTATAGGAAGAACTCTTTGAGTTGGCTTCTTAAATCCCTTCATGCTGTTTCATGTCTGATACTCCTTGATGAAACATAGGAGCCTTGTCTTATAACAGGGTTATTCAAAGTGATACAAGCTATGAAAGTGAGATCTTGGAAGAGTGTTGCCCTTTTCATAAATGTAATAAAAATACTGTAATGATAAATAGTAATTAATAATAGTGTGTAATAAGCATGTCATAAAAACAAATTTTATATTTCCAAGATCACTGCTTTTATAGTTTATACTCAGGTAAAGGAGAAAATCTCCGGAAATATTCATTTTTAGGAGGGGGTTCGCGAGACTTGACATTTTAGTGAAAGGGGTTCACAGGTGGTTAAAGTTTGGGAACCTCTGGACTAGATGATCGTAATGGTCCCTTCTGACCTTAAAGTCTATGATTCTATGATCCACCCGCAACACGCTGACCTGATCGCAGGCCAGCTCTTAACCAGACAATTGTCTGGTTCCCCTGGGCTACTTCTTATCTCTCCCTTGTGGTGTAGCTGGGTCAGTAAGGGTTCCTCTGCATCATCCGGGTAGAAGGCCAGCGGCAATCCCGGCAACTCCTCCTTAGCTTGGTTAGGGTGTGGCTCCGGCAGTGTTGTCCAGTCCTCAGCACCAAAGGGGTCCATGGCAGTCTCCCAGTTCGGGAGCGGGCAGGAGGCATCTGGTTCCTTCAGCAGCTGCATCCCAACTGAGCTTGCAGACCAGCCTTTTGTACTTCCTGTCCCGCTCACTGACTTCCAGTGGATCGGGTAAGCATGGCCTGGCTCCATCCACTATGGCTCTGTGAGTGGCCCCTCCCCCTCTGGGTCAGTAGGAGGCCACTCCACCTCACTACAGTGAACACGTACCAACAGTGCTTTCTAATGGTCAGGCAGGGGTGTGGCAAGTTGTCCCCATCATTGCAAATATGGTCCTGTCTGTCAATTTTCCCTCCCCGAGTTTCCCGTGATTCCCTTTAACACAGGGCCTTTGGGTTCTAGACCCTTAAACTGTCAGGGTCTTCCCCAGCTGTTTTTTTCCCCTGAAGTGAAGGCTCCTGTTCTTGACATGTCTTCTTGGAGTGGGTAAAGGAGCCGAGGCTGACCCTCTCTACTGGACTTTGGTCCATGGCCCAATCATGGATGTCAAGCTCTTTGGAGTAGCTCACAAATGTGGGTGCCAACCTCAGTGCAGACTTACAAATCAGGGCACAGACCCCAAACTGGCTGTGTGTTCTATAATTCGATGTCACCAACCAAGTATCAAGTGTGACTTCCTTAAACATTATAAGAGCCTTACCATGGAGTTACAGACAGTCCCCTTGGGCACTTCAGTCTATCTTGCCACCCAGGCAAGCCTGTCTTTGTGATAGATGGTCCCTTATAGAACCATAGAATTGTAGGATTGGAAGGGACCTTAAGAGGTCTTCTAATCCAGTCACCTGTACTTCTGGCAGGACTAAGTATTATCTAGACCATCCCTGACAGATGTTTGTCTAACCTGCTCTTAAACATCTCCAATGACAGAGATTCCACCACCTCCCTAGGCAATTTATTCCAGTGCTTAACTACCCTGAGAGTTAGGAAGTTTTTCCTAATGTCCAACCTAAACTGCCCTTGCTGCAATTTAAGCCCATTGCTTCTTATCCTATCCTCAGAGGTTAAGAAGAACAATTTTTCTCCCTCCCCCTTGTAACAACCTTTTATGTACTTGAAAACTGTTATCATGTCCCCTCTAAGTCTTCTCTTCTCCAGACTAAACAAACCCAATTTTTTCAATCTTCTCTCATAGGTCATATTTTCTAGACCTTTAATAACTTTTGTTGCTCTTCTCTGGACTTTATAGAAGAAATCACAACAATATTCAGTTTAGTCCCAGTTCCAAAGGACAAGTCAATTGTACCTTAGATCTCTCACCAAAGGCAATTCTTGTAGCCTCTCCTATATTAAACTAAATAAAGGTTTATTAACTAGGTTAAAAAAGAGTTATTTACAAAGCAGGTAAACATACACATACACACAAGTTATGGTCTTAGGTTTCAAAAGGTAATAGACACCGCCGTAACATGCAAGCTCTATATGTCCTTTAGGGCTAACCCAAGCTAAGTAGCTTGGGGATCTGTTGCTTATGATTAGAAATACTACGTTCTTCAAATTCCAAGTAGTATAGTGATACAGTTCCTTCTGGTCAGGCATTTTTATTCTCTTCCCTGAGTGTTCAAACGGATGGAACAAGTGTTGTCTCCTGTCTCTTCTTCATGGATGTGAGGGATGAGGGAGGGAATCAACAAAGTCTTTGTCCTTTGACAATGGCTTATTTAGTTTCAATGGGCCTTCTTGTGTGCAGGACCAGCACTTTTGATTAATTAATGCTTCTTTCCTGTTTGGTGAGTTACACGATTACAGAGGTTTACAATACAAACCCTCAAAATAACTTTATATCAAATGGCTACAGATGTTATAAGTGAGTTCAATACATATAGCCTCCTACAAGCATTTCATCAAGGCTAAAAACTAAACACCTTCATAACATCTATTTTAAAAATGCTAACACTCAGGTGAGCCAGATTGTTTTCCAGCTATGCATTTGTCAGTGTTCAGTGAGGCCTAGGGGCCTTCACATGAGCTGGCACCTGGTATGCCAGCATCACACTGGGTAGCTATGCTCTGTACCTTGGGGTGCTAAGCAGCCACCTTCCTGGACCACTTCCTACCCAAGTTGTCTCCTCCCCACAGCATAAAACAAAGAATCTCAGATAAAGTCTCTGACCTACACTGTCATTTGCCTGCCTCTCCTTTGTAGGTTTTCTCAGGACTGTGTTGTCAGGTCTCTGGCAATGAGTTCCTGGGTGCACTTCCTCCCTCCTCCCGAGTAGCCATCTGCTCCTTTCCACTGCCTCCCTCCTTCTGAGCTGTGCCGCTTCCCCCTTTTAAGCCTTGCCTCCATCTTGTACAAGCTTTTCAGGGGTGGTTTTGCAGGGGCCGCCTAGGCCCAGAGTTGTTCCTTAGCCCTTTGCTCTCCACTGTGGGGTTTGAACACCCTATCACAGGTCTCTTTACAAAAGCTAGAGAAGATGTAAGGCAGGCAGTGTTCAAGTTCACCAGTCCTCCTCATGAAAACAAAACAGTGTGACATTTGGCAGCATCTAGGAATGCTATACAACATATCTTAATGTAGAGAGGGTCTGAAGGAGCTCTGCATAGATGACCATAATGGTCCCTTCTGACCTTAAGTCTATGAGTCTAAATTTCAGGGTCCACCACACTAAGAAATATCCTTTTCTTTGAACCCTATGCCTATCCATTTTGAAGACTGGATTCATCTTTTCACTGCAACTCCCAGCAGGCTATAACTGTGGTGACATGCACATCACATGGAAACTGGTACATTCATACCAGATCTGTAGTATCTTTGGGCCTAGAACAAAAGTGTCATTAAACAATTTCACTCTCCAGATCTTCCCTAAAGAGTGCAATACTATTTGAGGGGTCTCTGTCCTAAGGGAGCTGAACACAACAGGTTTTAATAAAGTAGCCAGCCTGAGTCCAAAAACATGTCTACCAACCTGCTGAGAGCTTGACAGTCACCCCACAATGCAAATATGACTGGGACCTAAGGGCCTGTCTTTAAATGGGTCTTGGATCAGGTCCTTAGAAAGAGAATTAAGATTCAGAGAAAAGAAAAAGCATTGGAAGAAATGGAAATATGTATTAAGTAGGAGAGAGTGGATCAGTGTTTGGGAAGTTGGAGTAAGTGAAGGAAAGAGTTGGAAATTAGGGGGAAAGGGGATGGGTGAGGGAGAAGTGAGAAGCTGAGAAGAGGAAGGGGAAGTATGAAGGACATGATGGCGAAGGAGAACTCTCAAAGTCTGGGTACTATACATGGGATTTTCAAAAGCTCCATAATGGCAAATTCTGAGAGTTTTACTACTGGCTTCAGAAGGAGTAGAGCTAGGCCAACAATGAGAACTTCTGAAATCCCTCCAGATAAGTATCCATGTTTCATCTGAATCAACTTTCTGGGACCAGTTAAGGTGCATTCATCAATACTCTAAAGTAGGCTGGGAAGAAAATCTTATGACTTACCAACACTTCCTATTTGGTTGTCAATCAAGTTGGTGGTGGGTTGTTGATTTTTTGTTTTGTTTTGTTAATCTCAATTTTTGGGCTGAAATCTCATTCTCAAATAATTGAAAAATTATTATTTGTATTTCATGATAGCACTGTACAAATCATAGAAGATTAGAGTTGGAAGAGACCTCAGGAGGTCATCAAGTCCAACCCCCTGCTAAAAGCAGGACCAACTCCAACTAAATCATCCCAACCAGGGCTTTGTCAAGCCAGGCCTTAAAAACCTCTAAGGATGGGGATTCTACCACCTCCTTAGGTAACCCATTCCAGTGCTTCACCACCCTCCTAGTGAAATAATTTTTCCTAATATCCAACCTAGACCTCCCCCACTGCAACTTGAGACCATTGCTCCTTGTTCTGTCATCTGAAAACAGCCTAGCTCCATCCCCTTTGGAACCCCCTTGCAGGTAGCTGAAGGCTGCTATCAAATCTCCTCTCACTCTTCTTTTCCGCAGACTAAATAAGCCCAGTTCCTGCAGCCCCTCCTCATAAGTCATGTGCTCCAGCCCCCTAATTATTTTCATTTTCATTGCCCTCCACTGGACTCTCTCCAATTTGTCCACAAGGGTTTCAGAGTAGCAGCCGTGTTAGTCTGTATCTGCAAAAAGAACAGGAGTACTGTGGCACCTTAGAGACTAACAAATTTATTTGAGCATACGCTTTCGTGGGCTACAGCCCACTTCATAGGATGCATAGAATGGAACATATAGTAAGGCGATGTATATACACATATAGAGAACGTGAAAAGATGGGAGTTGCCCTACCAACTCTAAGAGGCTAATTAATTAAGATGAGCATTTATCAGCAGGAGAAAAAAAACAATCCATCCCATCATCCAGATCATTAATGAAGATGTTGAACAAAACCGGTCTCAGGACCAACCCTGGGGGCACTCCACTTGATACCAGCTGCCAATTAGACATCGAGCTGTTGATCACTACCTATTGAGCCCGACGATATAGCCATCTTTCTATCCATCTTATAGTCCATTCATCCAATCCACTTTGTTGGCAAGAATACTGTGGGAGGCAATATCAAAAGCTTTGCCAAAGGTATATCACATCCACCACTTTCCCCATATCCACAGAGACAGTTATCTCATCGTAGAAGGCAATCAGGTTGGTCAGACATGACTTGCCCTTGGTTAATCTGTGTTGACTGTTCCTGATCACCTTCCTTTCCTCCAAATGCTTGAAAATGGATTCCTTGAGGACCTGCTCCATTTTTCCGGGAACTGAGGTGAGGCTGACTGGTCTGTAGTTCCCCAGATTCTCCTTCTTCCCTTTTTTAAAGATGGGCACTATATTTGCCTTTTTCTGATTGCCGCGAGTTTTCAAAGGTAATGGCCAATGGCTCTGCAATCACATCAGACAACTCCCTCGGGTCCCTTGGGTGCATTGCATCTGGCCCCATGGAGTTGTGAATGTCCAGCTTTTCTAAATAGTCCTTAGCCTGGTCTTGTTCCACGGTGGGCTGTTCACTTCCTCCCCATATTGTGCTGCCCAGTGCAGCAGTCTGGGAGCTGACCTTGTTTGTGAAGACCGAGGCAAAAAAAGCATTGAGTACTTCAGCTTTTTCCACATCATCTGTCACTAGGTTGCCTCCCCCATTCAGTAAAGGTCCCACACTTTCCCTGACCACCTTCTTGTTGCTAACATACCTGTAGAAACCCTTCTTGTTACCCTTCACATCCCTGGCTAGCTGCAACTCCAGTTGTGCATTGGCCTTCCTGATTACACCCCGCATGCCCTAGCAATATTTTTATACTCCTCCCTAGTCATCTGTCCAAGTTTCCACTTCTTGTAAGCTCCTTTTTGTGTTTAAGCTCACCAAAGATTTTTCTGTTAAGCCAAGCTGGTGGCCTGCCATATTTGCTATTCTTTCTGCACATCGTGATGGTTTATTCCTGCACCCTCAATAAGACTTCTTTAAAATACAGCCAGCTCACCAAAGACTGTCTCTGACTAAAGACTTACTTATAATCTTGAAATACTGTTGCTGTTGTAATTGTTTAAAGACATTTCTCTGTATTCTGATTGTTCTGTTTTAGGATGCTATGTAGGGATTTCTTATTTTTACTATCTTATTTTTAATATGCCTGAGTCTTACTTGATTTTATTTGGTTAGTTAGGGAGGAGGGCAGCCTTATTAAAATAGCATAGCCATTTCCTGCCTGAGATTGGGAGTCAGAAATAAAACAATAAACTAATTTATTTCATATACAAATAAAAATTCAAAGTGCGTTCATAATATTGTGGACAATGTCTATCTGGTTTGAAATGTTGATCTAACCATAGGCTGATATTAGTAACTCTTCCCCATTAGTAACTCCGCCTGGTGTTGCTATTGAGTACTCCCTGTGAGAATGGGCCAGAGCCTCACCTGGTGTGTATTGCCATGGCTCCACTACACTGTTTTACACCTTTTCAGGATCTGGCCCTGGATTTTTTTTCTAGTTCACCCTCACGTCTGAGACTAGAAAGCACCTACGGTTGGGCCCTTAATTGATACCTGCGACATGTCCTGAATTGTACTTTGCTATATATGTGTGCGTAGGGCTATTATGATTTAAGTTCACAGTGGAAAACCCACACCACACTGTCCTGCAACATTGAAAATGTAAACAGAATATATGATGAAAGGCAAGCCCTACCCTCAAAACACAAACACACACACACGAAACAACGATTGTGTTGCTTCCTTTCATATGAAACTCTGCTCCTTCTGTTCCATTTTTAATTTCACCTACTCCATAATATTCTCTCTAGTCTGTTTGAGGGACCATATTTCTCTCTGTTTACCCCCTTCCTCTCTCTCTGCCTTTCCTTGTTTTTCTTCTTCTCTGTTGTTGTTGTTACTCACAGGATTTCAAGAGAAGATTGCTTTTTTATCCTCAGAGTTAGTCTCTGCAGATTAATCCAAACACAAGAACATTTTGTGAGGCTTCTGAGCAATTGAAATCTGAGTTTACGCAGTGGAGTTGAGATGAATGCGAATCTTTGCTGCTGTTGCTGCAACCATTACAACCACATATAAAGAGGAAGACTTTTTTTCCCCACTAGGGCTTCAATAACTAAAGCCCACAAGCTGTATTTACTGGAGACCATGAGGAATATCTATTGAGAGATGCAGTACAATATGTATATTCAAAGGATGTTAATTAGATGCATCAAGCTCTTCATTTGAATGGCACTCCCATTCAAACAGAATGGAAACAAAACCATGTCACCAAATGAGCTGCTGTGTGTTGAGAGCCTTAAAATGTATGTGGTTAAATAGAAGGCAAAAACAAAATATATAAACAAAGTGTTTCAGCCACTAAATCTTTTTCTGACTATGGCCCCAATCCAACCATCTGATCCACGCAGGAAGACTGCTGCACACAGATGGGGGTCTGAATTGACTTCAGAGATGTCTTTGGGCAGGCATCATGGTCCCCAGCATGGAACAGATTGCAGGACTGGGGCCCAAAAATAAGAAATAGTCTGAAATCAGAAAGTATCCATTTTCAGTCTCTTGCCTGCTTCACAGTGATTTAACATACATTATTCCTAGAAGTGAGCGATGGTATGAAACCAGAGCCTCTTCAGACCTTTGGGTCTAGAAGACACATAGAGATGGTTCCGATTCTAATCATATCTGTTACATTACATTTCATCCTCTGTATTTTTTTTTATTTAGGATTTTTGCACTGTTTGATATGAGGGGGGATTTGATAGCTGCTTTCAACTACCTGAAAGGGGGTTCCAAAGAGGATGGCTCTAGACTATTCTCATTGGTACCAGATGACAGAACAAGGAGTAATGGTCTTAAGTTGCAGTGGGGGAGGTTTAGATTGGATATTAGGAAAAACTTTTTCACTAGGAGGGTGGTGAAGCACTGGAATGGTTTACCTAGGGAAGTGGTGGAATCTCCTTCCTCAGTGGTTTTTAAGGTCAGTCCTGACAAAGCCCTGGCTGGGATGATTTAGTTGGGAATTGGTCCTGCTTTGAGCAGGGGGTTGGAGTAGATGACCTCCTAAGGTCCCTTCCAACCATGATATTCTATGATTCTATGATGCTGTTAGATTTTTAGTGTGGCTACAATAAACAATGTGGCCTTGTCCTTACCTCCTTCCCCATCCCACGCAGGCTACCTTGTCCATTATCTCATTTTTTTTAGTTAATAAAAAAAAAGAATGCATGGTTTCAAAACAATAGTTACTTTATTTCGAAGGGGGGAGGGTGGTTGGCTTACAGGGAATTAAAATCAAGAAAGGGAGCAGGTTTGCATCAAGGAGAAACACACAGAACTGTCACACCGAAGCTTGGCCAGTCATGAAACTGGTTTTCAAAGCCTCTCTGATGTGCAGCACACCTTGCTGTGCTCTTCTAATCGCCCTGGTGTCTGGCTGCTCAAAATCGGACGCCAGGCAATTTACCTCAACCTCCCACCCCGCCATAAACGTCTCCTCCTTACTCTCACAGATATTACGGAGCACACAGCAAGCAGCAATAACAATGGGAATGTTGGTTGCTCTGGGGTCTGACCTACTCATAAACAGCACCAGCAAGCTTTTAAACATTCAAAGGCACATTCTACCACCATTCTGCATTTGCTCAGCCTATAGTTGAACTGCTCTTTACTATTGTCCAGGCTGCCTGTGAATGGCTTCATGAACCATGGGAGCAAGGGGTAGACTGTGTACCCAAGGATAACTATTGGCATTTCAACATCCCCAGTGGTAATTTTCTGGTCTGGGAAGTAAGTGCCTTCTTGCAGGTGCTCAAACAGCCTGGAGTTCCTTAATATGCAAGCATCATGCACCTTTCCCAGCCATCCCACATTGAGGTCGGTGAAATGTCCGTTGTGATCCACTAGTGCTTGCAGCACCACTGAGAAGTACCCCTTGTGGTTTATGTACTGGTTGGCAAGGTGGTCCGGTGTCAAGATGGGGATATACATTCCGTCTATTGCCCCACCACAGTTAGGGAACCCCATTGCAGCAAAGCCATACAGTATGACCTGCACATTTCCCAGAGTCACTACCCTTGATAACAGAACGTCAATGATTGCATTGTCTACTTGGATCACAGCAACCCCCACAGAAGACTTGCCCACTCCAAATTGATTCCCGACTGACTGGTAGCAGTCAGGCGTTGCAAGCTTCCACAGGGCTATCACCACTCGCTTCTCAACTGTCAGGGCAGCTCTCATCTTGGTATTCCTGCACTTCAGGGTGGGGAAAAGCAACTCACAGAGTTCCAGGAAAGTGGCCTTACGCATTCGAAAGTTTCGCAGCCACTGTCTGCAACCCTATGTGGTCCCACCAGTCTGTGCTTGTTTGCCTGGCCCAGAATCGGCGTTTCACTGTATCAACCAGCCCCAGTGCCGCCATGATGTCCCAATTGCCACAGCCCATGCTTTCAGGAACATCTGTGTCCATGTCCTCATCAAAATCCTCCTCGTACTGGCGTCTCTTAGCCCGGTTTTGCATATACTCCAGGATAATGCGTGAGGTGTTTACAATGCTCACAAAAGCAGCAGTGACAGTGAGCTGAGCAGGCTCTATGCTTGCCATGGTATGGCATCTGCAGAGGTAACCCAGGAAAAACGGTGCAAAATGATTGTTTGCCGTTGCTTTCACGGAGGGAGGGGCAACTGAAGACATGTACCCAAAACCACCCGCGACAATGTTTTTGCCCCATCAGGCATTGGGAGCTTAACCCAGAATTCCACTGGGCAGCGGAGACTGTGGGAACTGTGATAGTGACTCACAGTGCACCGCTCTGTAAGTCGATGCTAGTCACGGTAGTGAGGACAAACTCCACCAACTTAATGCACTTAGTGTGGACATATGCAATCGACTGTATAAAATTGATTTCTAAGAATCGGCTTCTATAAAATCTACCTAATTTTGTAGTGTAGACATACCCTTAGTCTGTATTACACAGGAGGTCAGACTAGATGATCAGATTGCCTCAAAATCTATCAATCTCTTTGATTTAGTAGCATAGGGGCTATTGGTAGAGCATTCTCCATGAGGGGCCCTCAGCTGTAGAACACACTTTCACCCTTGGTCTGAAATAGTGGGGATTGTTGACCGTTAGGGCATACTGCAGGCCCATATATACCCCCACTACCTCTCCCCCCCGACCCCAGGCCCGGAAGCTAAAGAACTTGGAGACTGATAGGGTGATTGTTTAGAGGAGATGACTGGTTGGTTGGGAATGTTTTTTCTGAGGGTCTGAGTTTGCTGAGTTGCTGGTTTCACACTTGTTGCATTATTACTTTACATAATCTGACAGGGGCCCAGATATACCAGATGGATGCCTTTGTATATCGTACTATGGATCACAACAAATAAATAAAATAAAGGGGCCAAAGTCAATGGCAAGTTTGCTGTTGACTTCGGTGGAGAAAGGTCTAAGCCCATAGAAGCAGTAAGTCAAGTTTTGTGACAGTTGGGGTATGTCTACTTTGCATTTTAAAACTTGTGGCAGCAAGTCTCAGCGCTTGGGTCTATAAACTTGGGCTTGTGCCAACAAGCTAACAAACAGCAAAGTAGGTGTTCAGTTTGGGCTGGAGCTTTGGCTCTGAAGCCCAGGGAAGAGGGAGGGTTTCAGAACTCCAACATCTATGCCACTATAGCACAAGCCCTATCTGCCTGAGTCTGTAGACCTGGGCTGTGAGATTCACTGCCATGGGTTTTAAACACAGTGTAGACATACCCTAAGGTTTCTTTGACATTTTTCTCTAGTTACACTTTGCATGGGTTTGCGTCTTCAAATGAAAGTCAAAGTCAAATTAACTGTCTTTTTTACGCAGTTCTCAATATGAAACATAAATTGGTCCACGTTTCTTCAAAAGATTGGCTTGAAAATGTCTCAGACCTGTTGCTAAACCTGGGTGGAATTTCAAGTTTCCTAACTAAACCCCAAACAATGTGAGTTCTGCTTTACTTGTGGTTTCATAATCACAGTTTGGTACAATATGGTTCCAGCAGCCACTTCACTTGATTTTGTGGCTGCAGTTGAATCATCTCATGAAACTTGGTAAATACACTGGAGTTTGGTGAAAGGGATGGGGAAGAGAGAAGACATCAAACTACATCTGATATTTCATGTAAGGCTCCAAATTTTCAAAAGTCAAATTCTTAGAGACTAACGGTAAAAGAACCAACTGTAACATAAATGCACTCTGTAACTTTGTGCAGTGAATATGGAGAATACCAGTTCTGTTTTGAGGACATGGAGTTTGTCAGTAACTACTGTAGTAATCCTACTACAAACACATCTTTAGTATGCTCCTCTTAGGTTGTGGATGAGGCAGTTTCAAGGGCAAAAACATTCAGGAGGCCAGCATTATCATTTGAGCTGCTTATTACTGAGGTTCATTTATTGCTCTAGTGCACCGTGAATTTATTAAGTGCAATATATTCAATATGCTCCCATGCCCTACTAATTTTCTAGAGCAATTTTCATTATTAATGGCTTCCTGATGGAAAGATTTTGCTCTTTGGGAGCTTTCCTTTAAAAAGTACTTCTAGATACATACATGGTTGTTTAAATGGAGTATTTCTGCAGAGTACTGTCATTTTGTATTAACAGAACCTGATGAAATCAGGTTAAATCTGTAACACAGGCCATCTCAGTAAGTATTTACCTTTCCCCTAGTTCACACTGGCTGTATTCCCAATTTTCTTTGCCAAAGGTGTGGCTTACTTGAATGTAAATAAATAAATAAAATACAAAATTAATTTTTTTTATAAAAATCATGGCTCTTTTAAACAAAATTTATAATGAGGTGACTAAGGATACATTATTTATTTCCACTCATTATTGATGACTTCACAGCCATCTCTTGTAGCTGTGCTACGCTCCATCGCTCATGAATTATAAGGCCATCAATAACTCATGGAAATAAATAATGCATCCATAATCACCCTATTTGATATTCTTTGCACTATAGCTAATTCCTTGAAAATGTGTCTCCTAATAAGGCTTACGAAAGGATTACAGCATTCAAAAGAACTAATTACATTAACTAAATCAAAATCCATATTAAAATAAATATAAGTAATTATAGTAATACATATGTTTTATTATAACCAATTACCTTTAATAGTTAACATAGTCATCCTGGCCCTAATCCTAGGCCTACTGAGTCAATGGAAAGGCTACTACTGACTTCAGTGGGTTCTGAGTCAGGTCCCATATTGGTGAATATCTAATCACCTGGTCTGATTAGCTGGGCTGTGGAGATACAGAAATAGGAAAGTTGTAAGGAATCCTCTCATTCCACCTTCCCTCCAGGCTGTAGAGTAGCAGATGAAGCTACTTCATAGACTCTACTTCTGCCTATTGGCTGAGATAACCTACATGGGGTATTTATGCTGACTCCTCTGTGGAGGCAGATCAGAGGTGGTCCCCCTGTTCCCTCCACATCTGCAGCCACTTCTTTGCACAGTAGAAATGCATAGAATCAGCTACAGGCCTGAGAGAAGGCGATGGTATTTTCCTCACAGAATGAAAACCCTACCTGTATATGAAGCAGTGATATCCACATGAAGGAGTGATTACCATAGTCAAAACTAAATGGGCCTACAGCAGAGAATTTCCAGTAAATTCCAGCCTGCCTTAGTGATATGTGTGGAAGATTGTGTTGTGAAACCCCACAAACCAACTTGGAACAGTGGCAACACAGTTTTGAGCAGGCAGGACTTAGAGTGAACATTGATAAAATGGAGGCTTTGATAACTAAACCTCACCATTAAGGATATTACAGGCAGAGAGCTTAGAAGCGTGAAAGAAATTAAATACCTAGGATCAATGATTGCTGACAGTGGCGCCCTCCTGAGTGATGCCCAGCATCCTACTAAAGCTGCTTGGTGCAAATGGCAGGAGCTGAGTCCAGTTCTTTGTGACAAAAATTTGCTAATAAAGTTACCAAGTAGAGTGTATAAAACTGTAATTTGATCCATTGTCATGTTTGGAACAGAGAGAAGACACTGAGATGGTCAAATGGTTGGACACTCCATGATAGGAAGTGAAATGAGTTTGTGAGGGGCTGAATGCAGGTTGCTCCAACTAAAGGCAAATTGAGGGAGATTAGGCTGTGTTGCTATGGTTAAGTCCAACAGAAACCTGAGAGTCATATTAGTAGAATAGCCCTTGCCATGATCATGGATGGAAGATGATCAAGGGGAGGCTGAAGATTTGATACATGGACTGGATATCAGAAGAGTTCAGAAAGACCAAAATTGCATGCCAGCCAGGTGTACAATCATGAGTTTTGGAAGAAGGCTTTAAAAGTCACCATCCCCAAATAGAGAAGTGGCAAGATGAAGAAGAAGACTTATGTATGAAGCAGTGCTATATCAAACCTATAAAGGGTTTCTTTAAAAAACAATGTTAGGCAACCAATCCTGCTCCCATTGAAGAAAATGGGAGTTTTGCTATTGATCTCAAAGAAGCGGGATCAGGCCTTAATTCACGCTCACTTTCTATATTGCAGGATACTGTCTATGAGTGATAGAGTATAGAAGATGCCACTTATACGTTTGTTTTAGATTGCACAGTTTAGGTTTGCTAAACTCATGCCTGTTAGAAATGTTTCTGCCTCATCTCTGACCTATGTTTTCTATTCCCAAGTGGCACATTTTAACAACATTTTCTTTCTCCCTCTGTGATTTACATTAGCACGCTGGTGCGTCACCAATTTCGCTGCCATTTTCCTATAGCACTATATGTCAAATTCAGCTGAAAAGCTCCATATGACTCAGAGCCTTTTAGAGAGCTAATTGTACAGCACCGCAAAACAGTCTCTCTGGTGTAACAAGAAGTACAATAAGTGGGCATTAAGAACGAAAGAGTCATCTGTAACCTTTCCCAAGCTGATAACTAATCCTCTTTATATGCAGAACGAAGCTGGGTTTCAGTCTGTGTTTGAGTGAGGCTGGGTGGGAGAAAGAGGGGCTGGAATAAACTTAATTCAGAGCAACATAATCAGTATGAAAAATGCTCTCTTATTTTCTTTCAGAAGCTTTTGTCACTACCTTAAAAAGCACTTGTATAGGGCCAACATGCTTTTTAAAATTCATAAGGTCTTAACTCACCTGACTCTTTCACCAACTGTCAGGCTGTTTTTATCTGTATCTGTCTCCACAGTCTCATTTGCACATGAAAATGGGTTACTTTTGAATGTGGTAAATATAAAAATGATGTCAATTTGATTTCTCTGTCTTCTGTTTATCTCATTCTTTGTCAATCATATCATCCATGTTCTGCATCTGCAGCCTGGAGATTCTCTTGTTTTGTTCCACTTTTCTTATTTTATCTTATAAAAAATAAAGTCTTGACACATATCACTGACAAACCCATTAGATTATCACATACTGATAAACAGATGTGACATCTTGTATGTCAGAGCTCCTTCTACTCCAAATAGCTCTTTGGCTTCATCAATAAGATGAAATAAATTCATGGGTTTTTTGTTGTTGTTTGTGTTTGTATTTTTCTGCAGTCTCATTATCTCTGCAGAGTCTCTCAAAATGTGAAATCTTTTCATTTCTTAGTCACAGAAACTCTTTTGCCTAATGAAACTTTTGGGTTGTTTTGTTTTGTGATGAAAAACTCAAAGCTAATTTGAAAAACATGAAGTTAGGAAATATTGAGAGAAAGAAAATAGAATTAATATGAACACTCATGAGGCTGCATATAAGACATTGTATTTAGCAAGTGTCTGAGCCAAAATCTGTGGCAGAAGTCCATTGCTCAATTTCGACCTTGCTGAAGTCAATGAGATTTTTGCCATTGATTTTAATGGGAGTAGGATCCCACATAGATTATTGGGATTAGAACAAGTTTTCAACTTTTTTTCCTCACTATTATTATAAGTGACAGACAGTTGACATATACAGTCCTTACCTAACAGAAATACAGAGAATAATGCTCTTCCAAAGCAAAGAACTTCTAAAATATTAATTAACTAGGCTTCATAACACTGATGTGAGGTTAGTAAGTATTATACCTATTTTATAGATACTTTCTGACAGATAAACAATGGTTCATTTTATCTGTTTGCCACACTTTGGAATATCCCCTTTCTCAGCCCTTCTAGTAAAGCACTGCTCTTTCCTCTTACTCTGTTCTGCCTGTGGATACTCACCATTGGACCCAATCCCAGGTGGCTGCCTTTCTGTGTCACTTATTCCTGCAGGAGGTTGAGTTTTGTTGCCTAGGTAACATATTGCATTAATGTTCCACTTTAGTTCCAGTGTGTCATATGCAATACCCACTTCTGTGACAGTTGTCGTTGCTTGGCCATTCTGAACTTGTGTGTGCAAACTTTGTGGGGGCATGTTGCTGCCCACTCTGTGCATTTACTTTTGAAAATCCAGAATTTTTAAAATCTGAAAAGGCCTTTCTTATAGCAACCATATGCATCAGATGCTTAAGAATATATTTTTAAATATTCTGCCTTCCTTTTGAAAGAGAGATTGTTCACATGTGAGCTGACTCCTATACAGTAACTCCTCATTTAACATTGTCCCACTTAACGTTGTTTCAATGTTAGTCCCTGCTCAATTAGGGAACATGTTTGTTTAAATTTGTCAAATGCTCCCTTATAACGTTGTTTTGGCTGCCTGCTTGTAAGATTCTGTGGAAGAGCAGTGACTTTACAAGGGAACATTGCACAAGTTCTGCTTCTTCGCCTCTTCCCCTTCCTTCCCACTGCTTCCCCCACCGCCAAACAGCTGTTTGACGGCATTTAGGACTTTCTGGGAGGGAGGGGGAGGAGCAGAGACATGGTGCTTCCCTGCTCTGCCCCTCCCTCCCAGAAAGTCCTAAACACCGCCAAACAGCTGTTCAGCAGCGTTTAGGATTTTCTGGGAGGAAGGGGGAGGAGTGGAGACACGGGCCTTCCCTGCTCCTCCCCCTCCCTCCCAGCACTTCGCGCTTAGGACTTTCTGAGAGGGAGGGGCAGGAGCAGGGAAGCGCTGCCTCACCGCTCCTCCCCCTCCCTCCCAGAAAGTCCTAAGCGCCACCAAAAAGCTGTTTGGCAGCACTTAGGACTTTGCGGGGGAGGGATATGGCATGCTCCGGAGAGGAGGTGGAGTGGGGGTGGGAAGAGGTGGGCCTGGAGTGGAGCGGGGACAGCCTGGAGCATTCCCAGCAAAATCCGAGCCTGTTCTCCAGGGAAGCTGCCGCTGCTGCTGCTGCAAAGGCACTTCCTAGCGTCCCTGCCTGCAGCGGGCTGTGCCTGTGTGTGGTAAGCCAGGGGCACTTGTCAACCACAGTACAGCACAGCACAGTACTGTACAGTATACAGTATAATGCCTTTTTTTGCTCCCCAAAAATTTCCTTGGAACCTAATCCTCCGCATTTACATTAAATCTTATGGGACAATTGGATTCCTTTAACATTGTTTCATTTAAAGTTGCATTTTTCAGGAACATAACTACAACGTTAAATGAGGAGTTACTGTAGTTTAGCACAATCCATTGTGTCTTGGGTCTCCAAGTGGTTGTATATATGTCCTTTTCTGGGCTGCATCTGAATACCTACTTTCACTGAATCATACCCTCATGCTACTGTTTACATTGTGACTTTCACAAGGATTTGATGGGATAACAGGATTCAGTTTATACTTTCCTGTCTTGGATTAATTTGGGGAGCACCTTGTTCAATTTTGTAATGGAAAAGACTCAAAAATGTAATGATTTTTTAAAAGTACACTAAAAGCTCTTTCAATTAACTTTTGTGTTTGGCTCTATCAGCTGGCACTGTATTCCTTAATCAAACAAACTCCCGTTGACATCAAGACATGGCCCTATACTATCTACAAGTTAAACAGTATAAAAATGTCTCTAATTATATAAATTGTTTATGATCTGATAGTTCCCTCCCATGGAAAAAAAAAGAATTATAGAGACTTTGCAAGCTTCGCTTTGTAGAATTTCCTTTATATCCTCCCCTCAAGAAGAGAATTTCCTGACCATATTGGCCACATCCAAATTAGCACATTCACCATGGCTTTACCATTGTATAATGCAATGGTGGGAAAAGTGCTGAAAATTCCTAGTCTATATACATCCAAGAAGGAGTAAAGGGGCATCACCTATAAACAATACATTGGCCTAGTATCTACTGGGAAACCAGATTCCATCCCTGAATTAGTATGGGGAACTAGGCCTTCCATGCAGCTGTATTTCTCCCCTCTCCATTGCACCATGAATCTCTTTTATAGGGCAGAAGGTGGAATTAATACTGTTATAGCAAAATTACCTCACCCCCAACATTTCTTTTCTACCTTCTAAAGTAGGTGAGGAGGAGAGCATGTCATGTAGGGTAGCTGCTCCCCATTTCCATTCTTTGATGTTCCTGACATGACCCCTTCATGGCACATGTATCCCTAATTGCACATAACATGGCTGCAGATGAGACGATGAGACTTTGAAGTGGATGCATACTACAGACTTGAGGCGAAGTTGAAGCATACTATAGACTTGCTGCACCCCCCACCCTTCTATGGTCTGTGCCCTAGGTAGTGCCCACTTTTGCTTTCCTCTGCCAATGTAAGTAGAGAGAACATCCTGCCCTTCATATTTATTTATAAGGCTGTCTCACCATTAGATGACAACATCATTCAACATTTTGTTAAAATCATATTAGTCACCAAGCGTTTTATGAATTGATAACCACTGAAAGGATATTCTCCTAGTTGTAGGGCTAAAATTGGACCTTATATCTTGTTATAACGATTATACAATTGGTGTATATGTGTTTTGTAAAAGAAACCTTCCAATCCTATTTTTAAATAAAAGCAAATAAACAACGTCATGAATGAGCTCAACGCTCACCAGCAACCTTACAGTAATGAACTAATGTGCATGTACAAATGAGAACAAACATAACTTGTTAAGGAATCGCATTCTACATTCAAGCCCCTAAGGCTCTATTCTAGCTGTTTCCTACCCCCCATAATTTTAAAATGATAAATACTTTGACATTACCCTTTAAATAATCTGTTTGTATTTCATTAACAATATGAATCACAATTAATTTAGTATTGATTTGGGAGTAATATGTAATTGGAAAGGCTAATTCATTTTAAAGTGAAGAGCCATTTGACTTTTATATCATAACAATAAAAGATGAATATTATGTTATGGAGCTAATAAAACAAAATGGGAAGCTTATAATATTTCATTTTAAATTGTGTTTGAGTGCACTGATTCCATGAATGAGTGTACTGTGACTGTGGAGAGAGGGGCTACGTATGTGAAGTTCCAATACAAATACTGGACAACGTTTTTAAATGTGACTAGTGATTATGGATGGTATTCTGATGCCCATCTTGAGACACCTCAAAGGAGCTTGATTTTCAAAGTCCTTTCAGAAAATCAGATCCCTTTTAAGCAAGTTGGACATCAAAATATTGAGGTACCCAAAACCATTCGTCACTTTGGAAAATGTTGTCCACTGTATCAAGCTTTTCCTCAGGTTTGGAGTTTAGATCTGAGGCTTTCCATTCACCCATTACAGAAAAGTGGCATAATCCAGCACAGTTCGACTACAGTAGCTGAGGGGCAGTTGGGGAAGCTGATCCATATTCACTTATGTATGTGTATGTAATAATTACGTACATCTGTATCTATTAGAACTGGTTGGAAACTTTTTTTCTGCTGAAAATTTTGACGTTTTTGTCAAAAAAATGAAAGCTGAATATTTTTTTGGCTATGGGATGTTTGGTTTGCCGATGGAAAGTTCAAAATTTTTCTAGGAAATCAGATATTCTGTGAAAAATTTTTGTTTCATCCAAATCCCAATTTTCTATCAAAAACAACCTTCAATGGAAAACTTTTGACCAGACTTAATATCTATATGTGATATTACACGTAAAATGCCTACACTAATCCCCGTCCCCTGTATGTTGTCCATCTTCTTAAATTGTGTGCTAGGGCAATGATGTCATCTACCTCAGTGTTTGTACACTAACACCATAAGGTCCTGGTCCTCACTGGGACCTTTGGGCACTTCCATAATATAGATAATTATAATAATAATGTGTTTATTACTTGTAGATTCTTCAGAAATTGCCCCTTAGTGGCCCTGCTGTGCCTGCCGGTTCTGTTCCGTGAAATCCTGCTGCTTCTGCTTCAGGCCCCAAATCCAGAAACAATTGGAGTCAATGGGAATCTATTGACTTCAGTAGGTGTTGGATCTAGCTCTTAAAATGCTCACTGGGATGTACACTGTGTTGTCTCAGTCATACAAGCACTGGCCTTCACCTGAGTCATTCTTATTATTATCACCTAACAAGTATGTGTAGTGCATAAGATGGGATGAAAGTACATTTCTCTTCCTCTGATTTTATTTTCTTGTTTTTTTCAAAGTAGGACAGTGTCCCAGGCTCCTCAAAGTTACAATCTCTTCTGCTCCTTTGCTCCTCTTTGGATATACAGTAAGTATTCATTTTTATAATTCAGTTCATTAAGACTCCCACTACACTTACACAGACAAGACAGAAATTATTGTTGTTAATTTACATTATGTCTGTGCTTGAGGCCCACATCGAGATCAGCCCCCCTCCCCCCCCCAAATCTGCTAGGCACTGTATGATTACAGAGCAATAGGCAGACTCTGTCCTGAAGAGCTTACAGTCTAAATAGACAAGACAAGTTATTAACCAATCAGGATACTTTTACTATGTTATTAACCAATTGTAGTTGATAAAATAATAATACTTGGCCGGTCCTTTTGGTGAGACAAATTATATATATATAAAAAATAAACTAAAAAACTAAATATTTCCCTGTCATTCTGTTTAAATAGAAATATAGAGTACTCTAGTAAATGAAACAATGAATTCACACTACCGTGGCTCTTTTGGATAATGTTGATCACTAGTTTGGTTCCTGATCACTGAGATCTGAGTATCACTGAGCTAGATCCTTATCTGGTGTGGACCAGTTTCAATGGCTTCAATGGAGCTATGTCAGTTTACACTAGCTGTGGGTGGCCTGTACTATACTGTAGTACTTAAAAAGTGAGGTATTTCTTTTTTTCCCCACTTTCTTTTTTCTTCTCCTCTGCCCTTTTAAGTTCTCTGTGTTACATCCCTCCTTGAGGTGTTCTTAACCTACAAAAGCTACAGCACATTTTCATAATAATGTATAATTTTACAGTACTATATGTCTGTTGTATCACAGTACTCAACAAAGGTTGGGGACCAATCTCAACCACCACTTTTTAAATAGAACTCTCCAGTGCTATGAATGGAGATTTCTGCTCAACAGTTGGTGGATTGACCTGGCCCATGATTTGTCCCAGAGCTGCATACCTCACATTTATTGCATTCTAGTGTGAGGAAACACTGATTTTCATTTTTAAAGCAAGTAACCTCTGCTCTTATAAAATGTATAGCTCTCTGTTAACCTGGAAAATGGAGAAAGGATAGATGCAGCCAGCACACAACTTTATTTTGCCATAATTCATTACTAAGAATAAGTCACAGAATGTAACAATAACAAAAAAGAAAAATCATTATGTGATTAGCATAAAAATTAGGTAAGGTAGAGCAAGTCCCAGGAATGCACCAGACTCTAGATAGATAGATAAATAGATAGATTGATAGATGACCAAAAAAGTCTTTTCATATCTATTTTCTATTGTTGCATTATTTCTTGGACTATGCAACTTTATACTCCCTTGTTCTCCTATAAGGACTACCTGCAGCTTGGGTCCATGCACGTAGGAGTGAATGTGGCTACATCTCTGCTTACTTCCTCCCTGGGGGTGGAGCAGGTGAGAGGGAAATGAAGATCTTGGCTCCATGTTCCTTACTCACTGGTCAGAGCAGTTCAGCTAGCGCAGGGAGGGATAATTATTTACTGCTGGTATAGGCCAGCAGTAAATTACTGTCCCCATGCAGCAAGGAGGAAGCAGGGGAGGAACTGTGACTTAGACATGTCTCTGAGTCACAATGACTCCTGGGACAGTGCAGCTCAGGCACCACCCACTGCTCAGAGCCATGCCTAAAGTCAGAATCTGGCCCTATGACTATGAATTCTCTCTCTTTTGCTGTTTAAAAAAACAAACAAACAAAAAAAAACCCCCTCATTGAAGCACTGTTCCAAAGCAATTGAAGTACAGCCAAGCACAGCAATTTCAGGTTAATAAAAATAGTCTTAAAACAAGTTTGGAAAGCAAAACAATAACACTCTTCAAGGGAAGAATGTCTCCCAAATGGCTTTTTCCCCAGCAATAGGATTTAATTCTACCATTCTGATGGTGTAATCATTCTGAAAGCACCACTTTTTCTAATAAGATATTTCTGCAAATGATCTTTTTCAGGCCAAGATAGTCATTTTGAGATGATACAATGTCATCTCAGAAGTACATTCTGGTAACTCTTTTCCATCTAATTGCTATGATCTTTACATTGTCTCTATGCAGCCATTTATTTCCATGTAAGCCCCAAGGTCAGTCACGGACACATATTTATCACTAATAAATACACCAACTTGAAAGGAATGCAAAAGAATTCCATTCAAATTTTTTTTTCCTATCCTCCCTTCATATCACTTTAAGATAGGAGTCACTCAGGTTAGTCTCTCTAAATCTCCATTTAACTGGGTCCCGTACGGCATAATCAAGTTAAGTCCTATACAGTTGTCTTATGTGAATATTTGATGAATGTATCTCAAGCAAACTGTGTTGGTAATGGAATTGTCAGGCCAGGCACAAAGACAGCAGTTGATTTAATCAGGGTGACTTTTGTCTGCCACAGATAATGTTCCATCACAATAAAGAAAATCTTCACATCTTGGAAGCAGTTCACATAAACCTCAAAAATGTATACACTCATTGGTTATAATATTGTAATTTCCAATGAAAACCATTACATTGGTTATTATAAAATTTAAAAGGTACCTTGTGTTTATACTGATCAGTATCCTCTTGAGGATCTTAAACCATTATACTCACTTTATATAATACCTAATTCATACACTCTAAGATTGTGACCACCACCAGAGAGGGATTCAGCAGCTATTTAACAAAGCTTAGCAACACAGTGCAACAATTTGGAGGGAAAGATACAGAGTATTGTATGCATTTGAAACTACAAAGGAAATTTTAAATAGAGTGTAGTTTGCAAAATTGGAATTTGCGGTGGTGGTTGTTACTATTGATTATTAAGAACAGGAGTACTTGTGGCACCTTAGAGACTAATACATTTATTTGAGCATAAGCTTTCGCGGGCTACAGCCCACTTCTTCGGATGCATAGAATGGAACATATATTGAGGAGATATATATATACACATACAGAGAGCATGAAAAGGTGGGAGTTGTCTTACCAACTCTGAGAGGCCAATTAAGTAAGAGAAAAAAAACGTTTAAAGTGATAATCAAGTTAGCTCATGTGACAATGCGGTTCTGGTGGAACCCAACTGAGAGTGCCAACCCAGGACAAATTGCTCAAATAGGGCAGTTACAGCCCAAGGCTGGGTTTTTTTCCGCCTCTAAGGCAAACCAAACCAGCCAGACTAGGAGGACTTCGGTCTCACCCCACTGGCTAACCGCAAGTCTCACAAGCAATCTCCTTAGACACTCCAGTTTCCCAGTACTCCCACCAGTGCCACTCGTTATGGGGACAAATGGTTATGAAAACCAATACCCCAGTAAAAGAAAAAGGTTCTCCTGATCCCAAAGGACCAAGCCCCAGACCCAGGTCAATATACAAATCAGGTCTTACCCACAAATCACGCTGCTGCCAATCCTTTAGAATCTAAACTCTAAAGGTTTATTCATAAAAGGAAAAAGATAGAGATGAGAGTTAGAATTGGTTAAATGGAATCAATTACATACAGTAATGGCAAAGTTCTTGGTTCAGGCTTGCAGCAGCGATGGAATAAACTGCAGGTTCAAATCAAGTCTCTGGAATACATCCCCCGCTGGGATGGGTCCTCAGTCCTTTGTTCAAAGCTTCAGCTTGTAGCAAAGTTCCTCCAGAGGTATGAAGCAGGATTGAAGACAAGATGGAGATGAGGCATCAGCCTTATATAGTCTTTTCCAGGTGTAAGAACACCTCTTTGTTCTTACTGTGGAAAATTACAGCAAAATGGAGTCTGGAGTCACATGGGCCAGTCCCTGCATACTTTGCTGAGTTACAAGGCTTATCTGCCTTCTCTCAATGGGTCCATTGTATAGCTGATGGTCCTTAATGGGCCATCAAGCAGGCTAGGCAGAGCTAATCTCAGCTTGTCTGGGATGTCACCCAGAAGCATAGCATAAGTTTGCCATAAAGACAGTATAGAGCCAATATTCATAACTTCAACTACAAAACTGATACACACATATAGACAGCATAATCATAACCAGTAAACCATAACCTTGTCCTAGACACCCCATTTGACCCCCTTTATACAAGATTTGGGTGCCACTACAGGACCTTGGTTGCAACAATGATCTATACGGTCCCAGTTTATGTCAATAACGTCACAGCCCAGTACAGACAGTTTGATAAGAAGTGTGATGGTACTTACATGGGGAGATAGATTCAATGTTTGTAATGGCTCAGCCATTCCCAGTCTCTATTTAAGCCTAAATTGATTGTATCTAATTTGCATATCAATTCCAGCTCAGCAGTTTCTTGTTGGAGTCTGTTTTTGAAGCTTTTTTGTTGCAAAATTGCCACCCGCAGGTCTGTCATTGAATGACCAGACAGGTTAAAGTGTTCTCCTACTGGTTTTTGAATGTTATGATTCCTGATGTCAGATTTGTGTCCATTAATTCTTTTGCGTAGAGACTGTCCGGTTTGGCCAATGTACATGGCAGAAGGGCATTGCTGGCACATGATGGTATATATCGCCTTGGTAGACGTGCAGGTGAACGAGTCCTTGATGGCGTTGCTGATGTGATTAGGTCCTATGATGATGTCACTTGAATAGATATGTGGGCAGAGTTGGCATCGGGCTTTGTTGCAAGGATAGGTTCCTGGGTCAGTGTTTTTGTTCAGTGATGTGTGGTTGCTGATGAGTATTTACTTCAGGTTGGGGGGTTGTCTGTAAGCGAGGACAAGTCTGTCCCCCAAGATCTGTGAGAGTAAAGGATCATCTTTCAGGATAGGTTGTAGATCTCTGATGATGCGCTGGAGAGGTTTTAGTTGGGGGCTGAAGGTGACAGCTAATGGTGTTCTGTTATTTTCTTTGTTGGGCCTGTCTTGTAGGAGGTGACTTCTAGGTACTCGTCTGGCTCTGTCAATCTGTTTTTTCACTTCAGCAGGTGGGTATTGTAGTTTTAAGAATGTTTGATAGAGATCTTGTAGGTGCTTGTCTCTGTCTGAGGGATTGGAGCAAATGCGGTTGTATCTTAGAGCTTGGCTGTAGACAATGGATCGTGTGGTGTGTCCTGGATGGAAGCTGGAGGCATGTAGGTAAGTATAGCGGTCAGTAGGTTTCTGGTATAGGGTGGTATTTATGTGGCCATCGCTTATTAACACAGTAGTGTCCAGGAAATGGACCGCTTGTGTGGATTAATCTAGGCTGAGGTTGATGGTGGGATGGAAATTATTGAAATCATAGTACCTAGGAGCCCCAGCCATGAACCAAAAACTTATTGTGCTAGGCCATCTACAAACACAAAACAAATAGATGGTCCTTGCCCCAAAGAGCTTACAATCTATGCATACAACAAGAGACAGCAGATGGATGCAGACAGACTGACCGACTGGGAAATAGTGAGTTGATATTGGTTCACATGGGAGTTGGCCTTTTGATATTGAATGAAAGATGATCAGGAGGATGAGTAGAGGTCTTGAAGGGCCTCAGAGATGAAGACAAGTAGCTTAAGTTTGACTCCATTGAGAAGAGGGAGCCAGTGGAAGTATGAAAAGAGAGGGGTGACATAGTAATAGGCCTGGGCTACCCTGGGGGGGAGGTTCAAACTAAGATATGCAACTTCAGCTATGTATCTTAGTTTGACTTACCTGGCTGTCCTCACGGCGGCGAGTCGACCGCCATGGCTCCCCTGTCGACTCTGCTTACTCCCCCTGCCGAGGTGGAGTACAGGTATCGATTCGGAGATCGATTTATCGCGTCTAGACGAGATGCGATAAATCGATCCCTGATACATCGAACACTACCCGCCGATCCGGCAGGTAGTATAGACGTACCTAAAGTGACAGGCTGGAAGAACAATGCAGTAGAATTCTTAATGGATATGAATGGGTCAAGGTTTTATTTAGCAAAGCCACGGGAAAGGATGTTTCAGTAATTGAGACACAAGTTTAGAGCCTGGATGAGAATTAACATTGTTACATCTTTAAATAATACTACTAAGTTCTGGAGCAGCAATTCCTAATCTTTGTCTTCAGAGAAGTGCAATGTAAACACTGAGGAATACACTCTTATTTACCTTGCAAATGTGTATATGAACAGTTTAATCTACTCATCTGTCTTTTATAGATTGATGCCTCTGTACAGTATGTCATGAGAACTACATGAAAATGATTACTGAATGTTGTCATTTAAATTTAAAACTGGAGACAAATTTTGGTATTGTGAGGTTTGAGGTGGAGATGGCTGAAAGCATTAAATATCTGAGAAGATACATGATTTAGAGGTATTTTCCTGAAGTACAGGAAATCAGGATTTATGACTACTCGTGCTGCCATATGCTTGCTATGGAATCTTTGACGGATCACTTCATGGCTCCCTGCCTCAGTTTCTCCATCTGTAAAATGATTATAATACTTAACTACCTCACAGACATGTTGTATAGCCTAATTCATTATAGTAAAATGCCATAAGTTCCTGAGAGATAAGGTGAGGAAAATGAGGAAGTTATCTGTGTTATTTTTATGAATATCGTATACGTCTTAGTTTACCTGTTTTGATATTCTCCGCTTTGATGGCATGATCCAGTCTAACCTAGGGGTGAAGGATGAGATTTCACTCTGGGAGAAGTGCAGGTAGAGGCTTGTCTCTTGGAAAGAGCATCCACAGAGGATGGGGGGTATGTCTACACTGCAAAGAAAAACCTGTGGCACTGAGTCTTAGAGCCTCTTGGACTGCAGGGCTAAAAATAGCAGCATAGACATTTGGGCTCAGGCTGATGCCTGGGATCTGAAACCCAGTAATGGGGGTGGGTCTCAGAGCCCAGGTTCCGGCCTGTCTACATTTCTAATTTTAGTCCCACAGCCTGACCTCTGCAAGCCCAAGACAATTGTCCTGGGCTCTAAGACTCAGCACCGCAGGTCTTGTATTGCAGTGTTGACATACACGTAGGGAGAGCTCACAAGTACGACTTGCCCCTGAGCCATGACAGTTGGTGGTAGAGGTCAGATGCTGACTGTGGCAGGGGTGATTTGAAACAAGTGACAACAGCAATACCAACAAGTATCCTGGATTTCATGTGGAATGTTGAAAATTGTCTGGGTGATTTAGGAGCACAAGTCCCCTTGACTTTCAATGAAACTCATGGACATAAGTCACATAGGCCCAGCTTTTTAAAGATATTTCAATGGGAGTTAGGCACCTAAACACCTTTGAAAAATATGGCCCTTAGGCACTTTTTTTGTAAATCCCATTATTTCTGTTTTAGGTATAACAGATTCATGAGATACCCTTATGAGGTAATGACTATTTTGGAGATTTTAAACCACACTGTATCCAATGAATAGTACCATAGAGTGGTTAAGACGTATCAGTACACAGTGTATCCTGTCGATATGCAGTGGTGAAAATGATTACTGAACGTTGTCATTTAAATTTAAAACAGGATACCAAAAAGAACCTGCAAATTAGTGCTATATCCTGCCATCATGTCATGCTTCAGATTGCCAGTGAAGTTAATAGGAATTTTAATTTTATTAACACTGCCTCTACTGATTGTAAAATTCAATATTAGTTATTTGATTATTAAACATAAGAAAACTATTAGTAGTAAATATGTATATTATACGATGGAAAATCATGACTGTAAACCCAGTTATTTATCGTGCCGGGCACTTTACAAATATAGAAAAGATACAATCCCTCCCCCTAAAGGATTTACAAACAAAACTAATAATCTAATTTACCATCACTTTGTTAACAAAAATGCCTTACTGCTTTCAAAATTACCCATTGAGTTAAATTCACTACTGGGTAAGAATCCAGTATATAAATGAAAGGATATGAAAACTGCCGAGTTATGATGTCCTGAAAAGCACCTATGTAACAATAAAGCTAACAGACCCACAACTACGACAGCACCCCTGGTCTCAGTTATAATAATAATAAACTTAAATTTCACAGTTGAAGGATCTTAAAGTGCTTTGGATAAATACAATAAAATCAAGTAACAGAAAAAGTAAATGCTAAAATCATGCCATATACTATATATATATATATAAATATATATATATAAATATAAAATAGTTAAGGATTCACTTCTAAGCAAAGATTTAAAACTCAGTAGAGCTGGCTGAAAAATTTCAATCAAAAATGGCCTTTTAGGGGAAAATGGACAGTTTTCATTAAAACTTTGGACATTGCCAAAATGTATTGCTTTTCATGAAAAAAAAGTGTTTTTACTATTTTTTGAAATATTTTACTGAAATTAATTTTTCAATGAGTTCCGCTCAATAGCAAGTTTACTGCTCAGGCACAAAAGCCAGGATTCTGCAAGGAAATAATAGCCCTGTATAGATGATCCTTTTGATAGCCCGGTAGGACACTGGAACATGAAGTCAATGAAGATGCACCTATACCAGCTGAGTATCTGACCCATAATTATGCCTTTTTATCTACAACAATTGCAAAATTGCTCCTATGAGCTGGTAGCCTTGGGCACAAATGGGCTGGAAAAGAATAAGAATGAAGGAAAACAGCCTAACCAAAATGTGTCACTTGCACAAAACAGCTTTTAAATCTCATGGATTGGTTTTGCAAGCCACAGAGAGCAAGTTATTTGCACATACTGAGGTGAAAGCCAAATTCTCTTGGGCTTCCTGTTCTGAGTGGCGGATAGCTTAGTAAATTCACACTGTCTCCAGTTAGTGGCAGAATGAAATATTTCTTGCTGTAAGAAATTTGTACTTGATGAATAACATTATGCAATTTCAGATTCAGTTTTTGAACATGTGGGGTTGTAATGGGGTAATCTGTCCCCTTATGGGTGGTATTAAAAACTGTTAACTCTTTATGAACAGTTGATTATACACTGTTATTAAATTGTATGGTAGAGCTCACAGTTCTGGATTAACATGGTTATGAAAACTGCTTATAGGAGGATTGATGTGAGTAATTTTAAGATGAAGAGGATAAGTCAATGGACAACAGTTAAGAGATATCTTCAGGGATTGTTAGGGCGAATGATTCCTACTCATCGGTTTTATTATACCAGTACAATCAGCTTGTTTCAATCATTTTGATCAGCTTTTTGTAATTAATAAATCCAGGATATGCACCCATTACCGATCAGAGTCATCCTCAGACTGTACTGAATTAAACTGCTTCAAGAGAGTATGAGCATTAGTTACCCATAGTGTCTGGAATTCCATTGACTGGAATGTTAAGGTCCCCAAGATCTATGATTTATTTTATCTGTTTTGAATGGTAAATGCTAAATGATCTGATACCTCTTTCATGGGTGAGTTATTTGCTTTTGAGAATAGTATTCAGCTAGATATATGAAATGTCTGTAGTTTGAGATATTGGTGTAAGTGAAACTGTCTTAATAATTTAACTATATTTTTAATAAGTCACTTCTGAAAGATGTGAGAAGATGGATAATCTTTGAAAATAAATTCTTCTATTATAGTTATTCACAAGACACATGCAGATGAGGGGGCTTGTCTAAACACAAAAGCTGTACCACTTTAATTATGTGAGTATGGTTAAAACCGTACCACACACCTAGTGAGGATGCAGTTACATCAGTATAACGATGCCTTATGCTGGTATAGCTATTCCCATATGAGAAGAGGAATACCAGCATAAGGCACTTTTATAACATGTGCCCATACTAGGGTATTACTGGTATAACTATTTTGGGTTCTTAAAAAAAAATCATATACTAACTGAAATAGTTATAATGGTACAAAATATGTGGGGAGATCAGGTCTGATATTCCACTGTTTTGCATCATGGATAGTAATCTAAATCAGTGTGAAAGTGAGTGCCAAATGGGTGTAATATGCTCCCATTCTGTTTTGGTAGGTGCTTTACAGCAGGGTGAATTTGATTTAAATAATGATTTAAATCACTAATCAGGAAGACTCTATTTAATCATGGATTTCTACATAAAAGTGCATTCTTGTTGGTTGTTATAACCTTAATACACATTCTTCACAACTCAGAGATAGATGTAGGTTTCATTTTTAGAAGGTACACACTATACATTTTAAAAGTGATTTATTTTGAAAACTTTTCAGATTAGTTTTACAGTTTTACAGCAAAGGTAATTGAAGCAGATATTTATGAAGTCATTGGGAGGTGAACTATCAACAGGTTAATCATTAATATTTGGAGGATTTTCTTGCCATGCTATAGTAGGAGAAGAACATCACCAGACAGACATTTACATTATTTTATTTAACTAAAACAATGTTATGTAGTCTGGATTTTTTTCTTCAACAGCAAACATATAATATTTCAACAAAACAAGTATATGAATTTTTGAATTTAGTTAAACATTCAAGTTTTTTAAAATCAGGTTTGTTTCTGTTTAATTTGTTTTTAACTAAAATAGTTAAATGAAATATATAAAAAAAAAATTAAATCAGCTATGTCAGCCAGTTCAACATGAGAAACTTTAAATATTGGCTTCTGCAGCTAACTCAGTTGTCTTCACCTTCATTTTCCTGTTTGTTCCTAATCTGGAAAAGAAAAACAAGTTTTCCTGCTTTTTCAGATCCCAAATCATTTCTCAGTTTGGAATGAATTAGTCCAAAGGAAGAAAATATTCTTTCTACACCAGCAGAAGAAGCTACTGCTGTTAAAAGTGAGATTATCACTTCAACAGTCTCTGAATCCAAGTACTTAAGTGACTTCCACCAGTTCATTGGTGTGACTTTCTTTAAAACATCATCAGCAAACATATATTTCTTGAATGGTTCTCCCTTAGCTTTGAAGTTTATTATAATTGGCATTATGGAGGGATGATTGCTGGATGTCCAACTCCTCTTCTTCAGCAGTTAAGGTTTGACCCTGGAACTGAGGATTGAGAATATTTGCAAGAAAATGAGCTGGAGATAGTGCTTGTCCCATTTTTTTTATGCTTATTTAACTCAGTCATTGCATATTTCTCTTTTTAAGATCTCACTCAGTTCCTTTCAAATTGCAACAGCATCAGCAATAAAACAGCTATTTCCCTGCATTTTGTTCAAGGCTACAGAAATAGGCTTCAGGGCACTCAGCATGTGTTCAACATTTCTCTTAAGCCCAATGTTGAGAACTTTGGCTGTGACAGTGCCATCTATTTTTTCACAATTTTGTTTACAAACTGTCATCAGATGAGGCCAGTTCTTGACATAATGCTCAAAACAGTTCACTACTGAGTTCCATCGCATGTATTGTGGGAGAGTTCACTTGGCTTCTCCTACTTTTTTCAGATCAGCTGCTGCAAAGTGGTTGTTACAGAAGTATTTTGCAATTTCAACAATATTAGCCTTTATTTCTGGAACACTGAAGTCAAATGAGCACTGAAACCATATGTTATTAGCTTGGGACTCTCTTCTAAATTTCCTCTCATCTTGGATACATTTGCAGCAGTCTGTGACCAAGCTGCGTACTAGACATATGAATTTTTTTCACAGTTTGTTATAGCATTTACTGCTACTTCTTGTAAGTATTCTGCTGTGTGTGCAGATGTATCATTTGTTTCTGTAAGGAAGACATTCCCTTCTTCTGTTGTCACACAAGCACATACAATAGGATCGTTGTGGACATTGCTCCACTCATCAAGACTCAGGTTAACAATTTTACCCTCTAGACCTTTTGCACACTGCTCAATTTTTCTTTCATACACTTTATCCAGCAATTTGCCTGCGACATCTGCTCTGTTGGGTGGATTGTAGCCTGGTCTTAATGACTGAACCATGTTAATGAAGAGTGGGTTCTCAATCATATGGAAAGGAGAGTTTGTTGCAGAAACAAAGCGGGCATTTTTTTCATCAATTACCTCTTTTTGTAATCTTATCACAAACTTATCTATGGTTGTTTCTGGATGATGGAGATTTATTTTAACTACAGGTGTTGTACTGGGGCTATGTGACATACATGATGTGACTGAAACACTATCATTGGCAGATAATTCTGAAACTATAGAAAATGATGGTAACTTGAAGGTGGATAGTCTTCAGAATCCTGTATGTTGAGGATGGATTCTCCTAAACAAAATAAATCAGTGCAGTTATTTGATTATTATTACCATACTGTTCATTTAGTATTACTCATTGCATTCACTGACACTCAGTACTATTTTAAAAGTGAAATTGTAAAAGGAAGATCTGCCTATTTCAGCTATTTATTTTTTATCACAACTGCATCTAAAATGATAGTACCATAGAGTAAGAACTATATTTTTTTGCTCAAACATGAGAATTCAAGAATAGTCCAGAATGAAGACAGGCAGTCTTTAAGAAAGAAGTATGAAATAAAAAAGTTTACCAACATGAAGATCCTGCATGTTCAGGCATGTTCCTTTGATCATCTTCAACGCAGCTTCCTCCTGAGAGGGAACATTTCTCATGATGTTGTTTCATTCAGGCAACCAGGCCTTGCATTTCTTTGTTGCACTGTTTGCATTTTGCACACATGCTTGTCTTACCCACAGGTAGAGGAACTTCATTAAAATATTCCCAAACTGGGTCTCTTTTACGGCCTGCTGACATTATAGGTTTTCCCTTCTAGTGAGAGAATGGTATGGTAGATCTCAAATCAATGTAGGCTACACTCAGAAAGACCTCAAGACTTCTGGAATATGCTGCTCAAACAGTTTCACTTTTGTTTCTACTGTCTGTCCCTCCCTTCTCACATTTATCTCCAGACTTCTCCTTGTCCAGATCTATTCCACCCCCAACAATCTTCTATTCATTGAACTTTTTTAAACTTTGCACTTTTAGAAAGAGGTAAGGGATTGACTCTGTGTACACAAATTTGCAGAGGGACAATAGGGTTGAGGTCTGTTATTTCTCACCTCTATATATTATGTATTTATTTACTTATTTGCTGTTAACAAGCATATTATCTCTGGAGACACAAATCCACAGTTTGAGAACTGCAAAACTAAGCATCTCTGATGGTATCTTCTAGACTGAGCGCTGAGTCTCATTGGGTAGATAGATTAACCTAAATAATCTGTACAGAAGCCCCTGGAACTGCATAAGATTGGGTCCCTAATCCACAAACTATTGGAACTCATTTACTAAACTTTTCTTAAACATTACATGAGTATATTGTCTCATACTATAGAATTAGAATTTATAATCCCTATTCCATGATGAGATATCTTTGAGCTATAATGTATCTTAATTAAAACTATCTTTAGATAGGTTTTTTCCTCAAAAAAAAACATTTTATCAAAAAATCTGATTTAAATTAAAAAAATTATTTAAAAAAAAAATCATTGATTTTTATCCACCCTGCTTTACGCCCACTTCATACTCACTTGAGCAGTAGTAAATGAGGATACAAGGATCAAGATAGCTGAGAATCAGGTCCATACAGCATGAGTAGCTGCAGCACATTCTTACTCATTCTGGCTCCCCCCATATACCTTACCCTTGCTCTAGAGAGAAGAAGGTCTTTGATGCGCATGCAAAATAGAAAGTCCATTAGTTTTTGAGATCTCATTCAAAAGGTGACCACACTGCAAAGTGCATGGTTCTTTGTTCTCTTTTCTGTACTTCAGAGGGTTGAAGTTCTGAACTGGAATTCAAATCTGCGATGGTGGGGGATGTAGGATTTTGTCAACCTTAACCTTAACCTTAGGCTATGTCTACCTTACATCATTTATAGTGGCGCAGCTGGACCAATGCAGCTGCACAGCTGTAGTGTTTCTGGCAAAGACTATCTAAGCCAGGGGTAGGCAACTGGTGGCATATGAGCTGATTTTCAGTGGCACTCACACTGCCCGGGTCCTTGCCACCAGTCCAGGGGGCTCTGCATTTTAATTTAATTTTAAATGAAGCCTCTTAAACATTTTAAAAACCTTATTTACTTTACATACAACAATAGTTTAGTTATATATTATAGACTTACAGAAAGAGACCTTCTAAAAACGTTAAAATGTATTACTGGCACATGAAGCCTTACATTACAGTGAATAAATGAAGACTCGGCACACCACTTCTGAAAGGTTGCCAACCCCTTCTCTAAGCTGATGGCAGAGAGCTCTCCCATCCGCTTAATTCCTCCTGCCTCTGTGAGAGCCAGTAGCTATGTTGGCAGGAGAAGCTCTCCCACTGACATAGTGCTGTCCACACTGGTATAATTTACATCGCTTAGGGGTGTAAATTATACCAAAGTAATTTGTAGTGTAGACATAGCCTTAGGCTTCAAACCATCCCTTCTGGCTCCAATTTTCAAAGTGGTGCATGATTATGCATCTCTATACTTGAGTTAGGCATGTGAATCTCACAGCAAGCATGCAAAAACCAGGGCTGCATGGAAGGAGTTAGGGTTGTGCATGTGCAACCTCTATTTACATGTGCATGTTAGGGAATAGATTGGGTTATATGTTCATGCCATGTTAATTTGGTTATATGTTCACTTAGATATACAGCTGCTTGAAATTATAGGTCAAAGCAAGTGGGTTCAATTAACAGTTGACCCGAAGAGCATGAGATTGTGAAAAACTTCTATGGTTTTTACACTAAACTTCAAGCTCCAAATTCTCCATCTGGACAAGAAACCAGTCAAACAAGTCAGGGGCATTACATCATCAGAACAAACTCACTGGTCTAGCTACACTGAAAACGAGATTCTCTTTGGCATGTCTGAAATCTGCCTCTTCCAAATTAATTATCTCACAGGTGTCATATACTCCATAATTTATCTGATCTTCTCAGTAGGTGTATTATATTTTGTCTTTTGGTGAGCCAATCATTATTCTTTTAACAGTTAAATTCCTTTATCTGGTACTTATGTTCGAGAGCCTCCTTTGCTCCAGGCACAGTTCTGCACCCACAATTAATTCATGCTTTCTCCTGGCAATTCATTGTGGGTGCAAAACTGTGGGCACAATTCATTGCAGGTACCAACAGTTCCAGCTTTGAGTGAGGTCTGGTTTGAAAATCAGAAACCCAGTGCATTTCTGCATATAGTGAGAGTGGAGGTGTATTGAAAATCTCAGCCTAGATTTTCAAGAGCTGGGTTCCCAAATACCAATGAAAGTGAGCACTTAACTTTCTTAGGCTCTTTTGAAAACCCCAGCAATAATTATTTTAATAAATATGATCCTTTAACATGTACTTCTTTAAGGGGGCTTCGCGCAAATCTGCTGCACATACAATAGCTCAAATGCAACTTGCTTTCCAATTTACAGTATGAAACTGGTCTCTGTGTTTACAGGAAATTTGGCTAATGATGTGAGATTAATTCAGAATCCCATGCTAAATTAGCCAAAATGTGATGTAAGCAGGGTCTGAATGAACTCTCCCCTTACAGCTAGTTGGAATGGGGGAAAGACTTCAGGAGCAAACTGTATTCACATGAACACACCTACTCTGCCAAGAAATCCAGCAGATTGTTGCTCAAAGTGATTAACCTTGGCTGGTGTTGGGTTACAAATCACTTTAATACTGAATGCAGTGGTAGTAAAATGTTGTTATCAATATTGTTGTCTTTATTATATGAATCAAGGGGAGCAGAACTGTGCTTAACGTGTCCCAAATGAGTGGTCACCCTCAACTGAAAGGATCTCATTAAGCCAGGGATTCGAATACTAGACTCCTGTGAAAGTAAGAGGGGTGGGGACAGGTGACCCAGCCAGGAGATATGGACTCTCCCTAAGGGTCCTCAGTCTGGTCTAACCTGTTCCTCCCCACTGTTCAAAGATAGAGCTAAATAGACTTCATTAGGAGCCTTTTGTTATGTTAAAGTGCTCAGATGTGAGCTGAAATCACTTGTGGTGGGGAAGTGTTTCTGCCCAGCCTGCTGAGAGCAAAAAAGCACTAAGAGGCGGATGTGCAGAGATCACAGCAGAGAGGCAGGTGGCAGCAGAAGGTAACTGATGGGTGAAAGTGCCAAGCAATCAGTCAGTGGGAGTGGCTGGCAAAGCAATCAAGTGGTGAGGAACAGTGGCTGGCGGGGCGGCCAGGCAGTGAAAACCATGGCTGGCAGGGCGGCCAGCGGAGAGGAACTGCGGCTGGTGAGGCGGCCAGAGAAGAGGAACTGTGGCTGGTGGGGTGGCCAGCCAGAGCAAGTGTGCAGATGGCAGAGCACACGAGGTGCCTTATTCCCCCAGTGGGAGGTGTATTAACACAGATGAACCTCTGAACCTTAGGTCCTCACTGACCAAGGACAACCACTGTGAGTGGGGTCTGGTGAGGGAGCAGAGAGGGGCACAGAAAGGAACTTTTTGTTGTAGAACTCAAGAACATAAGGCAGAAGACTCTGTCCCACACACTCTGGGGTGCGTGTCCTGCTCACAGTTTCATGTTTATGAATTCTGCTTGTGGCATTTCCCCTAATTATTGTCACTTCCCTCCTTTCTTTAAAAGTTTCTTTTCTGCACTCAGACTCGGTGCTTGTGAGGGGGAAGTATTGCCACTCAGAATCACCCAAGGAGGTGTGTAATTTCCCCAGGTTATTAGGTGGAGGCTTGAGCCAGTTCTGTGTTGAAAATGAACCCCTAGATATTGAACCTGGCCCTGATCATTGCCGGCTGCACCTGGCAGAAGGGTGACAGTTATAAACTCAGGTAATTTTGCAAAAATAAAATTGTCTTTTGGCTAATCACATCACCTTACACTACAAAAGTCATGTGATTACAATGATCCTGGTACTTACTGGATAGTAGTGAAAAGGACTAGTTTTAAGGGCAGTTAATAATATGAAGAACTGACATAAAACTGTATAAAAATGGAGGGGGGAATGTACAAAGCCAAGTGAGAGATTTATCACGGAGTGGTGCTATTTTCAAAATTTGACTACTAGTCTCTCTGCCTTTGCTCATCACAGTCAAAATAGGCCAAGGCCAGCAGCTACACTGCACACCACTAACTAACCTCCAGACCCTATCTTTCTATTTAAATGCCACATCAAATTTTGAAATATGAGAAAGAAGCAAATGATGAATGAGGGGACATGAAACAAGGGTCATCAAGTCTTGTGAACTGACTGAACATCACAGTCAAAGAAAGAAGAATAATTTGTTGTGCTTCTTCTGAGAAAGCTTTGATGTGTGCTAGCACCAGGGCTATTTACTCATTTCTAATAACATAGAAATGAAGAGATTTATTTACATTATTTTTCTGCTGCTACTGAACAAATAAGGGAACATAAACTCTTTAATTTAGTCAACTGTGACATAATCCAATAGTTCTGGTGGAATTTAATTATACAATGGTCTAATTGAGAGTAAATTAAACAAGACTATGACCAAGTGCTGTCACACTAAATGAGAGTTTAAATTGTGCCAGTGACAGACAGCTCTGTACTGAGATTATGACTTAAGGAGTGTAACATTTTGTTTTCAGGTTAATCAGCGGAGGCTTTGCCAATATTTTGAAGCCATCCTTGATCTATTACAGGCCAAATTAAATCTAAACTCTTGGTAGGAGCTGTACTGGAAAGCAAAGCAGGCATGGCAATTTGCTATGGAAAAGGGAGATGGGCTTTGAAGGGAAATGTGAAACTATGTGTTTGGAAGTCTTCACAACATTATAAAATGGCTTTCCATAGTCTGTCCAGCAGTAGACAGCTCAATAACTTTTCTACTGTGCACCTGAAGTATAGAAGTAAGTATCTGTTTATTTGTGGGTGGAGCATAGCTCCATGCATAGACAGTAGAGGACTGTCAGAGTTTTCTTGTCATATCCAAAATTAGATATTTTAAGTGACATACTGGTTCTCTTTTGTCTCCCCACTTGGCCTCACTTTTTGCTTCACTGCCAGTAACCTTGACATTATACTTTCCTGATCCTCCCAGATCTCTGTCTGAAAACCCATGGGCACCACTTCCACCACAATCTCCATGTAAACCATTGTCTTCACTTCACCTCTGATGAAATCATCATGTATGTGTCTATGTTCTCTTACCTTGACAATTGCAGCTTTCTTTTTTATGGTCTTTTATGAATCTTTGGTCATAAAAAGTTGCACAGTGCACATGCAACATACACTGACCTCCTCTCACACAGAAAGAAACATGGTCTTATCACACTCTTCCTCAAACTATTGTACTGACTCTCCGCTCTCTTTATGAGCCAGTTTGAAGTCACTTTCCTTGTTTTTAATACCTTCCATGAACTCATTCCAGCCTAACTAACCAAACATGTCAATCTCGCCTCTCCTTCCTGCTTCTTCATAGATCAAGAGCCGGCCTCTGCAGAAAATAAGTGCTTCACAAATGGAACTGACCAGCTGCTTGCTCTAGGGCTGCATTCTCCTGCTGCTTCAGCAACAGATTTTAATTCTTCTGTCAAAATCACTGCACCAATAACCACCTACATATGTCGTCCATATGTACATGCACAGCTAGTGCCCTTATGGGAGTTTCTGTTGTGCATATTCAGTCCAGCATTTTCAAATGTTCACAACAGTCCATATCATCTCCTCCAACAGAAAAACCTGTGGTAGGAACAAAGGGCGCAGAAAACTCCATTGCAGTGATCCTTGGGGTCCAGCTACATTCAGTTGTGTGCAGGACTCGAGGGAGGGAGAACAGGTGGCTGTTCTTTCCCTTTGTAACCCCTCTGTTCAAAAGGGATCCAAGAATCTGTTTGGCCACCGGCATCAGAAAGAATAGCCTCAGGGCATCTGCAGTTTATAGGATTGTAACAGCCCCTAGAAACTATTATCATAGATTGATGGCACACCATGAATTCTGGCCCATGCCCCTTTCCTTCCTATGGGTCGGGGGCACTGAGTGAGGTGTTGCGGAGCTAGCTGTGCTGGCTCTATGATCAACAAGCTTTCCCTCAGGGCACGGTAATCCTCAATTCCCCAGCTTAATGGCCACCTAGCATGACCAGAGTAACACAAGGGTGGTATAGTTGGGCCCAGGATCTGATTTGACAAATTTAGCATTACCTTCAGTAGCACTGACTTTTTAAACTGTCTTACACAGTGCACTATATCTTTCTAGAAGTAACGTACATAACTTGTTCCCATGGCAAAATTTTGCATAATTTCCCTCCAGAATGCTGAAAGGATTATCATACTGTTTGATATTAGTACCCTTGGACATAATTTGACCATATTCATACCTGTTGATTTCAACGGGACTAGGCCAATTATGTCATAACTGAGATAACTCATGACAAGTTCACTAACCCATTCAGATATGAAACAAACTCATGTTTCCCTTGTACATATAACTCCATCCTGGAGTTTGCATTGATCATTATTAAAGGCAAATAAAGAGCCAATTATTAGTCAATTATTTTTAAAATGGAACTTGTTAGAACTGCAACACATTACATTTGAAAATATTTCTGAGTCACCAGTTCCTGACACTCTGAGGTCAACTTCTTTCTCTTTTTAAATATGGGTTTTAAGTATGTCACACATGGATGGCTAAACACAGTTTCGTCTTGGTTAACAATGACAGTCAGAGACCATCAGGGAACCAGTGTTCAGTACAGATATTTTCTCTGAAGAAACCATACATCTAATGAAAAAAAAAGGATTGAACTCTTCATTTCCTTTGTTTTTCTTTTCATCACTCTACTGTTGCCTTTCTTGGCCAGTTGGAGCCAAGATGTACTGAGTAAGTATGTTACATATGGAGCATTTGAGACAGGTTATCCATTGAAATGATGTCATTTCACACAAATTAAAGCCTAAATGCCTATGAAGAGTTTTAAAAAAAAAGTTGGATAGCTTTGCCTACATTTTAATGTTGGAACGCATTTATGATGTGTAAGAAAATTGGAGAAGAGATCAATAGCATTCACACTTAAAGGGGGAAATCTATCCCCAGGCTTATTTCCTGATGGAAATGGTGTCCAAGTGTTTCACTGGATGGCTGAAACACATTGAACAATTGGCATTAATGTAAATGTGTGGCGAGTGCTCCAATGTATGTTGTGAAACAGGAAATAACTGCATAGTACATGCGTTTAAGTGTCACATACCCAGTACCAATGCATGACTCCCCAGTAATGACTCATGAAGTAGAAGTGTACATAGGTATCTTTACTCCCTAGGATCAGACCTATGTCTGGATTCATTAGTAACATTCATACCTGTTAATGGCTCACATGCTCATCACCCATTGTGTGCTTTGGTGATTCAGAGCAGTATAGTGCTATCTCCATGAGATAATATTTAAAAGAATGATATAACACAGCTAAGGTACAAAAGCCTGATTTTCTGAACATCTCCATTATACTCTTTTCTTCACTGTAACTCTTAGAAAAATAAAATGGGCATTTTCTCTTAACATATACAGAGTGGTGTTGGAGAGAAGGCTTTGGATTCTTCGACCATGGGATGGTGTTCCAAGAAGGAGGAGTGCTAGGCAGAGACGGGCTCCACCTAATGAAGAGAGGGAAGAGAATCTTTGCAAGCAGTCTGGCTAACCTAGTGAGGAGGGCTTTAAACTAGGTTCACCGGGGGAAGGAGACCAAAGCCCTGAGGTAAGTGGGGAAATGGGATACCGGGAGGAAGCACGAACAGGAGAGTGCAAGAGGAGAGGAATCCTGTCTCAGACTGAGAAAGCAGGACAATCAGCGAGTTATCTTAAGTGCCTATACACAAATGCAAGAAGCCTGGGAAACAAGCAGGGCGAACTGGAAGTCCTAGCACAGTCAAGGAACTATGATGTGATTTGAATAACTTGGTGGGATAACTCACATGACTGGAGTACTGTCATGGATGGATATAAACTGTTCAGGAAGGACAGGCAGGGCAGAAAAGGAGGGGAGTTGCATTGTATGTAAGAGAGGAGTATGACTGCTCAGAGCTCCGGTATGAAACTGCAGAAAAACCTGAGAGCCTCTGGATTAAGGTTAGAAGTGTGAGCAACAAGGGTGATGTCATGGTGGGAGTCTGCTCTAGACCACCAGTCCAGGGGGATGAGGTGGACGAGGCTTTCTTCTGGCAACTAGCAGAAGTTACTAGATCACAGGCCCTGGTTCTCATGGGAGACTTTAATCACCCTGATATCAAAGAGGATGGATCTAGACTGTTCTCAGTGATACCAGATGACAGAACAAGGAGTAATGGTCTTAAGTTGCAGTAGGGGAGGTTTAGATTGGATATTAGGAAAAACTTTTTCACTAGGAGGGTGGTGAAGCACTGGAATGGGTTACCTAGGGAGGTGGTGGAATCTCCTTCCTTAGAGATTTTTAAGGTCAGGCTTGACAAAGCCCTGGCTGGGATGATTTAGTTGAGAATTGGTCTTGCTTTGAGCAGGGAGTTGGACTAAATGACGTCCTGAGGTCCCTTCCAACCCTGATATTCTATGATTCTATGTGATAATGAAAGAGGAATTAAAACTGTTTACTACACTGGTGTTTGTTTAGCAATTAAAAGACGTGTTAGAGCTGACTGGTCATCAGAAAATTGATTTGTGAAATAAAGTTTTAAATGAAAAAAATGGCAAAATCTATTGAATAATGAATTCAGCAACTAGTATTTGATCAGGTCTAATACTTGTCAACAAATATTGTTGGGCTCTGTTCATGTGTAAGCCAGGACTTGCATGTATGTATTTGGGCATTTTTGTGCCTCAGCTGAATTTGTGCAAATATGCACATTCACTTTTGCATGTGCATTTCTAAAACTTCAGCTCTGTGATTGCAAGGATATGGTCCATCAGTACATGTGTGAACTAATTTATGTGGACTGCTACAGGGAACTTAGTGGTTAATGCTACTTATTAGCAATTAATAAAGTGTTAGCATGATGCCTGTTAGATACTGTCAGTTAAGTATGGATGTTTTCCAGTAATCAGGTGTCTCCAGTTTCCCATTAGCATGTGCTTAATGAAAGCAAATTACAAATACAATAGCGATTGATGTCCTGAAAATGTTTTCTTAGTATGATTTATTCCTTTCACTGGTCTGCATCACAAGGTAGTGTTTGCACGTTATATGTATGCTAAATGACAATGAAATGCATAATGTGCCTTGGGCTCTGCTTTGCTTAAAGCTGCTGTTGTTGCTTGTTAATGATTCCATTTCTTCCTGATCACTTTGGACAGCTTGATGAGAAGTGCCTGTGAAACATTTTGTGGGAGTATTCCCCTCCCTATCCAAAACTGAGATCCTACATGTTCCAGCTATTGGCCTTTCAGCCAAGGAGGGCTGCAATGGATCTCATTCCCTTTCAAGCAAGTTGCTGCTGCTAGCTTTGTTTTTGACCAGCTACAATGGCCACTATTGGTACAGATAGTTAATTATCATTGCACGTTCATAATGAATTTGTGCATGGACATTGAACCAAGGTATCTTCATTTATGTTCACAAACCTTAAATGTTGCCTTTTGCAAAAATTCATCTGATGAAATATGTTCTGAGAGTGTCCATGGAAACAAATCCTCATATAGAAAATGTTTGTGTGACAATCTTGGAAATCTCTTGGTGGATTTGGGTGGTGGAAAGGCAATGGATAGAGGATGAAGAACAAACTTAATTGAGTATAAACAGGGATAAGATGTAGTAGAGGAAGGGCATTGTGAATATGATCCTGCAAAACTCCCATTGACTTCAATGGTGCAGGATTAGTCCCAGTAGCGCCACCTGCTCCAGGAGGAGCAACAGTGGTTTATGCCTCATCTGGCAATACTTCTGGAAGTTGAAACATAGTCATGTAGGTGGAGTATGGCTAGAATGTCCGGCAGGGTTAAATTCTTTGGGACTAGTGTCCTTTACACAATGGCACCGAATCATGTCCTGTATAGTATCTTGCATCCTTAGGAGCTGCCATGCTCAGGGTACATGGGTCCTCTCAGCCCCCCAAAATGTTGTAAACATCAGTAGCCCAGGAGGGGCTACAATATCTGGACATGATATACGAGGACCTGCCGTCTGCATTTAACAGCATGTCTGAGGTAAGGTTAGTCACTTGATACACTGTGTTTGCTCTCAGTGCCAGGGAGCAAGGATTTGGAGAGAGGGAGAAGGTTCTTAAGGAGAGGCAGTAGGACCTTATGAGAGACCAACAGGTGGGGAAAGAGGAACAGTTTTGCAAGGGCAGTAGGGTAAGCAAAAAACTCGTGTGTGAGGTTTTTCCATTGAATCAAGGAGAGGTTCAACAGTGGCAAATGTCACAGCTGCATTACCACAGCTTGCTTTATTGGTGGAATGAAGAGATTAAAATAAAAAGGTAAAATCTAATATACCTGTGGAACAATTTTATCTACAACTATTTTCAACCATATATTTCAGGGAGCAGGCAGTGGAAAACCAGCTTCTGAATTATATGCTCTGTGGCAGGACAGTGAACTACTGCATGGACTGTTGCTAATAGAGCTGGATGAATAACAACTGACTTTTCTGAGGAAGTGCATTTTGCAGTGCAAACCCTGACACATCAGTCACACGGGACTACCACTGGAATTTTCTTTTGAGGATTTGTGCTAGGCAACTGCTTGTTTAATTCATTCAGCAGTTTAACCCTTCAGTAACCTAGTGTCTTTAGGTTTTGGAAACAGGATATGTAGGGAGCAAGCTACAGTAGAAGGTTGGGCCAGGGCTTTTTCTTGGAGGGAATCCTAATGTGTTCTGCTTTCCTTCTGCTGGGACATATCCTTGATCCATGGCATGTGCATCCCATTTTACCTGTCTCTCTCTACTGTTTCCAACCGGTACAAGTGTTGGTCTGTTGGGAGCACATCTGCAAGGGTCAGCAAGGAAAGCAGAGGAGAGACAGAGTGTATGACAGCTGAGAGCAAGAGTGATCAATGGGTTCAGTGGGGCGGGGGGGTTGTGAGGAATGCTGAGGGTTGGGAGGTGAGAAGGAACAAGTGGAATGCATTTAACGCTGTTATGGGGCACGAGAGAGGATAAAAAGCAGAGAATAAGTACATTTCTCCTCAGTGCTCTGAGGTTTATCCCAACCGACAGAAATGATCCTCCTAATTACAGTGGCAAATGCTAGATGTAAAATATCTTTAATTGAGCAACTGGTTTTATATGATAACACTGACAGCCCCTCTCATATTACAAACCCTCTTCGCTCTATTTCCTCATGGCACTTCATCACTACAATGCTGACCTTTAATCACTTTGAATAAAACAGAGTAAACCTGATCATTTAGCAACAGCCTATCCAGACGTAGTATGACAAAGTTTTGGAACACTGTAGCACCAACCCATTCTTTAATCTGACTGTGCTGTTACTGAAGTCAATGGAAGTTTTGCCTGGCTAGGGACTGCTTAGTCATAGCCTTAAAGTTAAGACTTAAAGTGGTCACCAATAAAAAGTCACCATTTTAAACAGATACCCTTCAGTGACCACACTTCTTTCTTTCTTTCTCTAAGTAAATCACAATAATAATAACAATGCAGCCTCTAGCCAATGGTTGCAAACCATTCATTGAAACTACTAGGAAGGGAACAAGATCATCCTATCATCTCCTCTTTAATGGAGCAATGTATCAAGATTCATAATCACAGCAAGACCATGAAGAATTATCTAAATGATTAAGTAATTGTTTTTGGCACTCGGTTACTGATGTTAATGTGAACCAGCCTGCGGCTAATGCTGCTTTTACCAATCAGGCTTCTTACAATAAGGAATGCTGATTGATACATTTGGGATACACAAGTAATCTTGTCTCTGATTAAAGTGGTTGTAATTAAACATTCCCTGGAAGTGTGTAAAAGCCATTTGCCATTAAATTGAATTTATTTAC
>NC_048299.1:100125988-100162880 GCF_013100865.1 Trachemys scripta elegans
AGGACAGAATAAGGCTGCACTGCCCAGAAACCTTGTGGCAAGGCTTTTGGAGTACCTCCAGGAGAGCTTCATGGAGATGTCCCTGGAGGATTTCCGCTCCATCCCCAGACACATTAACAGACTTTTCCAGTAGCTGTACTGGCTGCGAATGCATCCCAAGTCCTCAGGGCAAAGTAATCATTAAAAATCCTTGCTTTTAAAACAAGTTTTATATTTTAAAAGGTAAACTCACCTGAGGTCCCTTCCATGGGGTCATGGTCTTGGATACTGGGTTGGGAGGGTACTTCAGTCAGGCTGAGAAAAAGATCCTGGTTGTTGGGGAGAACGGAGTGCTGGGTGCTCTCTGCAAGCTCGTCCTCCTCCTCCTCCTCTTCCCCATCCGCAGAATCCTCAGGTGTAGCTGATGAGATTATCCCTGCCTCGGAATCCATGGTCAGAGGTGGAGTAGTGGTGGCGGCCCCCCCTATAACTGCATGCAGATCGTCGTAGAAGCGGCATGTCTGTGGCTCTGACCCGGAGCGACCGTTTGCCTCCTTTGTTTTTTGATAGACTTGTCTGAGCTCCTTGACTTTCACGCGGCACTGATCTGAGTCCCTATTGTGGCCTCTCTCCATCATGCCCTTGGAGATTTTTTCAAAAGTTTTGGCATTTCGTCTTTTTGAACGAAGTTCTGCTAGCACTGAATCCTTTCCCCCATATAGCGATCAGATCCAGTACCTCCCGTACGGTCCATGCTGGTGCTCTTTTTCGATTATCGGCCTGCATGGTTACCTGTGCTGATGAGCTATCTGTGGTTACCTGTGCTCTCCACGCTGGGCAAACAGGGAATGAAATTCAAATGTTCGCGGGGCTTTTCCTGTCTACCTGGCCAGTGCATCCGAGTTCAGATTGCTGTCCAGAGCGGTCACAATGGTGCACTGTGGGATAGCTCCCAGAGTCCAATACCATCGAATTGCGGCCACACTAACCCTAATTCGAAATGATAAAATCAATTTTGGCACTACTCCGCTTGTCGGGGTGGAGTACAGAAATCGATTTAAAGAGCCCTTTATTTCAAATTTAATGGCTTCGTTGTGTGGATGGGTGCAGGGTTAATTCGATTTAACTCTGCTAAATCCGAATTAAAGTCGTAGTGTAGACCAGGCCTAGGAATCTCTGCTGGTATTTTCTAGACTGAGCACTGAGTCCCACTGGGTAGATAGAAAGATTAACCTAAATAATCTGTATAGAAGCCCCTGGAACCCCATAAAATTGGGTCCCTAATCCATCAACTATTGGAACTCATTTACAAAACTTTTCTTAAACATTACATGAATATATTGCCTCATACTGTAGAATTAGAATTTATAATCCCTATGATGAGACCTTTGAGCTATAATGTATCGTAATTAAAACTCTGTTTTTTCCCTCAAAAAGCATTTTATAAAAAAATCATTTTTTTAAATGATTGATTTTTAAATATGGAAATCAGGGTGGATTAAAAATGTGGGCCCCATTTTTAAACTGACTCACTTTTATACACACGTCCAAAAGGAAGGTTCTTTTTTAAAATTGTGGTCTTGGATGTCCACTTGTTGTAACCTCTTTTTATTGGGGTAGCCTCATTGATCTGCTGCCATCTTGTTGTAGCTGTTACTTTGAAGTTCAGCAGCTTGCTGCTACTCTGGGCAACTCTAGGAGTTGAAACAATTCCAGGACTGCACAGGAGTTCAGTTGGCTGAAAGAGAACCCAGAATCATCCCTTTTTTAAAACCTCTACCCAGGGCCGGCTCCAGGCACCAGTTTACCAAGCAGGTGCTTGGGGCGGTCACTTCGGAGAGGGGCAGCACGTCCAGCTATTTGGCGGCAATTCGGCAGACGGTCCCTCACTCCTGCTCGGAGCGAAGGACCTCCTGCCGAATTGCTGCCGCGGATCTTTTTTTTGGCTGCTTGGAGCCAGCCCTGCCTCTATCTCCGAAGTGATGTTAGGGTAGTCTATAGCCTAGAGTGCACACAGACTGCAGTAAATTAATTTATTAAAGTTGCAAAATCAAGCACTCAAAATTAGAAAATGCTAGAATCAAGGCTGCCTGTTGAACCTTAGTTTAGCCCCCATTGTGTTTGTGTGTATTATGATAGTCTTTAATTACATAATCCCATGCTGCAGTCCCAGTCTCCACCTTCAGCCCTGGGCTTCTCATTTGATCTGTTTTGCTTCTCTGCCCTCTTCCCCCAGGCCCTTGCCCAGCCAGTTCCCACCACCACCTGGGCTCCTCATCCTATCTGTGTCCCTGACCCTCACCCCATGTGCACACAGGCTTGCACTCCCATGCTCCTTTCCCAGCCTCACCAGATTCTTATTCCCTCTACGGTAGAGTTGGGTGGCTCCTGGGGCCCAGAATGGGGAACATTGAAAATGTGGGGGTGGGGGAGAGAGTGTACCTGATTTCAGTTCCTGTGCTCGGCAGCACAATTGCCTGGAGAAACAATTGCAGAGAAAGTCTTGCTTAGCCCCCACAGCCCAGCCCAGTCCAGACACACTCTTTGGAGAACTGAGCTGAGGAACTAACACATTTTAGAGAGACAAGGTGAGTGAGGTGTTTACATATATTTTTTTGTATTGGACTAATTTCTGTTGGTGAGAGAGACAAGCTTAAACTGAGCTGCTCTTCAGATCTGGCAGGGGGTCGGGGTGCAGGAGGGGTGCAGGATATGCCAGGGGGTCAGGGTGCAGGGTGCGGCAGGGGGCTCGGGGCAGGGGGTTCAGCTGCAGGAAGGGTTCAGGGGGGCAGGATCTGGCCCGGCGCATACCGGGGGCAGGGCAGACTCCCTGCCTGCCTTTTTGCCCTGCCCCCGCAAGAGGCTGAAACGCGGAGGAGCTGTGCATTTCTGTTGCTTGAGGCACCGCTGCCAGCAGCTCCCATTGGCCACGGTTCCCCGTTCCCGGCCAATGGGAACTGCTCAGGGTGCGGCCTAAAGTAACAGCCACACACAGCTCCTCCGCCCCCCTTTCCCCACATTCCAGCCTCTTCCCGGAGCGGCATGGGGGCAGGACAGGCAGGGAGTCTGCCCTGTTCCCGGTGCACGTCTGGCCACCGCTCTGGTAAACACTGGGGGAGTGCGGGGGGGCTGCGAGGGGCTTGCGGGCTGCAGAAAATCACCCCGCGGGACGCGTGTTTGAGACCCCTGTCCTAATGTGAGGTTACTTACGCCTTCTTCTGAAGCATCTGGCCAGGGCCATCCTTACCCAAACACAAAGTACGCAGCAATTCCCCCGGGCCCCTGCCCCTTCTCCGCCTCAGCCCTGCCTCTTCCCGCCCCCACTCCCCTACGGACTCCATAAGCGGTCAGGCCTGCACTCACTGGTAAGTAGAGTGACCCAACCCCAGCCTGCTCCGCTTCCCTGGATCCCCAGCCGCGGCACCGGCGAGCGGTTCTCCCCTCCCCCCAGCCTGGGAGCCAGGAGAGCAGGGCAGGCTGGGGCCGGGTCACTCCACTTCCCACAGGAAGTAGCCAGTCCCTCTCCCCCCCCCCCCCCCCCCCCTCCCCCCCGGAGGCCTGGGACCAGCCCCCCCAATCCCCCCCGTGGAGTCCTGGGGCCCCACACAGCCCCCCCACCAACGGGGGGGCTGCATAGGGCACCAAAATAGCTAGGGATGGCCCTGTATCTGGCATTGGCTAGGGTCAGAAGTAGAATACTGGAATAGGTGGATGTAACGGGTTGCAGACTCACCACCGCTGCGCCTCCTGCTGCCTTGCTCTGGGAATTAGCTCATTCAGCTGTGGAACGCCCTCTGCGGGTGGTGTCTTGCCCGTTGTCAGCTTGACTGTGCTGTCTGGGACCCGCGTTGCTTCCTGGCTTGCGGCATCCTCTTCTGGACACAGCCCTCCACTTGTGCCCCACTCGGTTCTCTCCCCTTCTGTGGGTATCCACAGTCCTCAGTCTGCACCTGCCCTCGTGGCCAACTGCAGCCCCAAAGTCTATCCCCTTGCCTCAGGGACCAGCCACAGTCTGTATCGAGCCACGTTTCTCCATGGGCAGGTACAATGTAAGGGGGGAGGAGGGAGAACCCAGGCCCACCCACTACTCTCGGTCCCAACCCAGAGACCCTCTGGCACCAGCCATGTCCTGCCCTCCTTTTCTCCCACCTCCTGCTCACACTCCATGGGCCACTTCCCTTTGGCCCTTGCACCTTCTGAGCCCTTTCTTTCAGGGCCCTCACCCTGACAAGTATCAGCCTGGAGCTTTCCCTCTGCTCCCCTGAGCCTGCCCAGCACTGCTCTGTCCAAGGTGCTACCACCTTACCTCAGGAGCCAGTCGTCCTCCTTTGCTAGTCAAGAACAGACTGCCCTCTCTTCTCTGCTGCAGCCTTTATATAGGGCTCAGCCTGGCCTGATTGGCTGCTGGTCTGTGCATCCTCTCTGGCCTGTTCCAGTCCTTTTTCTCATGGAGCGGGGCAGCCACCCCACTACAGTGGAATATGGGTCTGCTCCAATATGGCATTTCCTACCTTTTTATTACAGAGCTGTTACAATAAAACAAGCATTTTCTTCCTTGTTTGGCACTCTACTTAATGAGTGTAAAACTGTTGTATTTAATGAGACATCTCATTTGAAATCCAACCAAACTGTTATATGTGTTTTATGTTTACTGCATGAGAAGCCTACAAATCACAGTAGCTCTTCACATCTTACAAAAAGCAAACAGCCTGCCTCTACATCAGTTTTAATGGGAAACTGACCAAGTCAGAGTCCACCTGTATAAACCTGAAAGGTTCTCTAAGCTATACAAAGTTTAGTCGCTTTGCAGTGCTGTGCTGAGTGTTGAACACTAGTTTGGAGCAAGAAGGAGGTTTTAAAGTTAAGAATGGCATTTTGTGGTGGAGTTCTGTTCTCATAGAGCCAGATTCTGATACCCTTACTCAGAGGGAAGTACTATGACCACTCTCACAGCCAGATGATAACCTTACACTCTGCCTGAGTTCTATAAGAACCTTGACAATATAGGCTATGTGGGAGAGTAACTGAATCAAGTCTGAGTTGGGCTTCACTGACTGAGTCTGTTCTCATACAATCAAGTGCTAGGAATTGTGTGAACCAAGTTCTGAAGTAAACTAAAATGTTACTATATCAGCTTGCTCGTGTATTTTGAAATAACCTTGCTTGCTTATTTATTTATTTCTCATTTGCCTCCAGATTATTAAAGATTACTACTTCATATTGAGCCCCCAAGGCAGGCAGTCAAGCACCTCAGTCTTTTTGCCCTCCCCTCTATGGGTATGACCAATGGGGTGCTGATGCAGGCCCTTGTAGGGTCTAGTCTGATAAGGGAGTCAAATAGAGTGGCACTTTTCCCAAGCACAAAATTTCCCATAATGTATTGTCCAATGTTTTCTCAAAATACCCACAGTTTTTGTTTAGTTCTCCTTTTAGAATGTGTGAACCATTCTAAAACGTTAACTAACTCTTCTCTCCAGTGCATTCAGTCCCATCAATCTTTGAAGTTCATGTTAACTTTTTTTTTAACATTTACCTTTAGAAACTGTTGTCAAAATGACTGACAGTTCTGCATTTATGATAGTTAATCTTAACACATGATCTGAAAATGTTTTGACCTACAGTATATATGTTTGATTAAAGGAGCTGATATTTTTACAATTTCATGGCCCATAACTTGAATAAATTCAAGCTGTACAGGGTTGGGTGTTCGGGGAGTTTTTTGGTGGTGGTTTTTTGTTTCTCTTCTGTTTGTGGTTTTTTTGGTTTTTTTTGCAGGCGGGGAGGTGTTGCATATTTCATGTCAAATGTTTTTAATGAGATTTCATTTGGGTATCTCCTGTTTTCTGAATAAGTCTTTTGATGTAGTTTCTTGGTGATATGTCCAAGTAAATTTTGAAAGCGTAGTATAACCTGGGGCTCTCAGGAGAGAACCTGTTTCAGACTTCACCAACCTGCTTGCCAACTCGTGATATCCCACTTTTTCACTTTTAGGGCAGTTCACATTTGTTAAGTCTGTCAGAACTACACATTCTTAGCACCAGTTTCATTTTTGTCTTCAAAAACATATGCATCATTCTCCAATTTCATGGGAAAACTAATTTTTTAAAAAAGTGCCTTATTTCCAAACTAGAGTGGCAGGTATTCCAAAAAGGCAAAAGAAAATTATAACTATCCTGTGCCCTCCTTATCCTTGTACCACTACATCTATCTATAGAAAATGGAAAAAAAAGCTGGAGTGATAACAAAGGTGAATTTTTACAACCATTCGCTATGAGATATCAAAAAACACCCAATGCTTGAATTGTGGTTAATCTGTAGTACAGGAAGTTCACACCTCAGACTTCTTATTGATTTTATTAATAAAGATAGGGGAAAAGTTGATGCATGATGTCAATTTTTATAACTTAAATCTCTTCCCACAAACCACCAAATCAAGTGCTGGCCGCAGCATGTTATTAGTCACTATTGAGATCTCCATTGAAGAATAATAGTTGTGACCATAGTAAACATTTTAAAAGTTCATTATTTACATCCTGTCCACTCATTAAAATGGCACTAGTACAATGGTGTCATGTAGTAAACTTGACTCCATTTAACATGACATAGTCTGGGCACTTTGGCAACCAAGACAAAATAGGAGAAAAACAAGGTTATATTATGAAATTGTCTGGGAAGATGTGAAGGAGTCAGTATTTCCATTAAAGGCCAATCATGGGATTAACTGTCTCATTACCTGAGTTGTTTGCAGTGATGGTGTAGTTGTGTGACTCCCAGGACATTGGCGAGAGAAGATGGGTGAGGCAATATCTTTTACAGGACAACTTTTGTTGATGAGAGAGACAAGCTTTTGAGCTTATGCAGAGCCCTTTATTCAGGTCTGGGAAAGGTACATAGAGCATCACAGCTAAATACAAGGTGGAATAGATTGTTCAGCATAAGTAGCTAACACATTGTGAGAGACCATTTGAGGTGAAGTGGCCACTTAACACCTCCGCAGTCATATGACAAAAAACGGGTTAGTGGGTTACAGATTGTAATAAATCAACAAGCCAGTGTCTTTATAAAAAGACCATGATTTTTGGTGTCTAGCAAAGTTATGAATTTAAGCTCCCAGGCTCGTCTTTTTTGAAGGTGTTGAACAGGTTTCCTTTGGGGACTAGAGGTCAGATATGGAGTGATTGCTTCGAGAAAAGTGTTTGCCCATGGATGATATGGTGTTTTTTGTCTTGTCTTGTGTGAGTTCATTCAAGAATGCAATGATTGTCTTGTTTCACCCACCTATTGGTTATTGGGGCATTCAGTGCACTGGATGAGGTGCACAACATGTTGTGATAGGCGTGTGTAGGACCTATGGATCTTGAGGGTTGTGTTGTTGGAGATATAATCAGCATAACAGTGGAGATACATCTGCAGGTTTTACATCACTTATGGCAGGGTCTGATGCCACTTTGAGTTAGTGGGGTCCTGGTCTGTAGGGAGATTGCTTCTAATGATGAGCTTGGCAAGGTTAGGGGGCTGTTTAAAGGCCAGAAGAGGGGGTTCTGAAAAGATTTATTTCAGGATGGGGTCTCCATCAAGTATGGTTTGTAATTGTTTAATGATAGTCCATAGGTGTTCTGACGTGGGGTAGTAGGTGACAACTAGGGGTATCCAGTTGGTGGAGGTATTGAAGCAGGTTCTCTTGGGGTATTTGAATGGCCCATTCCATAATGCAATCTATTTCTCTAGAGTGTCCTTGTTTGGTGAAGGCAGTTCTGAGTGTGTTAAGATGTATCTTGGGCTTTCTTTTTGGAACATATCCTGTGGCATCTGTGTGCCTGACTATAGATAAGATTTTTTAGTATGTTTGCAGTGGTTATTGGATCTGTGAAAGTAGGTGTGGCAATCTGTGGGTTTCTTATATATAATGGTCTTCAGGATTCCATTGTTCAAGCTGATAGTGGTGTCCAGGAAGTTGATGCTGGTGCGTGAGGTTCTAGAGAGTATTTGATGGATCAGTGGTAGTTGTTAAGGCTATGAGGGTGTTTAGGTCATCTGGCCAGAGGATGAAAATACATTCATGTATCTTAGTATATCATTGATTCTTGTGGTGCATATGTCCAGAAATTTTTCCTCAAGGTGGCTCACAGGCCCGCTGACGGGGGGAGCCAAAGTGGGCAATTGCCCAGAAGCCTGGGCAATTTAAAAGGGCACAGGGGCTCCCAGCCGCTGCTGCTGCTCTAGCAGCGGCGGCAGCTGGGAGCCCCAAGCCCTTTTAATTCACCCAGGCGAGCTGTAGGGCTCCTAGGTGAACGTGGGGTGGTATCGGCAGCAGCCGGGTGGGCATGTGGAAGACCTGGCCATGCCGGAAGAGCACCGCCCAGTAACGCAGCCAGCAGCAGCTCGCTGGGCAGCAGCTGGCACAGCACTGCGCACGCGCACACACACACACACACAATTCAGTGAATATCATTGTCACTTCACATATTTGTATCTTAAAAAAATATCTAGCAATATTCAGGAAGGCATCTTTGGCAATGTTTTCAGGCAGTTCAGTATATCACTATCAATAAGATTGGTCTCTGTCCAAAGATACAAAGCCCCACATTCAGCACATGCATACAAATGATTTTTCCTCTCAAGATCAGATAAAGTCCAATATTTTTCCTAGCAACAAAAATTTGTGTTGTATGTTTTATTTTAACTTCCTCTTCCATAGCATATGTACTGTATGCTATCCTTCATATCCTATAAAGAATTAATTTCATACCAGGTCGTTGAAGGCTGCTATCAAATCCCTCTCCCATTCTTCTTTTCTGCAGACTAAATAAACCCAGTTCCCTCAGCCTCAACTCATAAGTCATGTGCCCCAGCCCACTAATCATTTTTATTGCCCTCCACTGGACTCTCTCCAATTTCATTCCATAATGAATTTATTTAATTTAAAAATATAATTCAAAATAACAAATTCTGCATCTTATATTTAGGCTCACAATTTGTTTAATACTGGTGCTGTAACGGGGGGGAAAAAGTTAACTATTTCAAGCAACGCCACAACTTGTGTATACTGGGTTCTAATGTGTTATTAATAGGATAAAAAGTAGTGTCGTAAACCATAGCCATCCCTTTCTAGGGGACCCATTGACTGTTCTACTCTGGGGCCCGGAATTGCTGTCGGCGGGCCTGGTGGCCCATGAGGAGGTTGCCATGCTGGGGAGCCATTCTAGTACCTATGGCTGTTCACGTTTGGACAAAGTGTGTATGTAGTGAGGCGGAGTGGCCTCCCACTGAGCTAGTGGGGGAGGGACCACCGCTAACCCACTACAGTGTGTTTGAATGTAAAATTGTTATGGGTGAGTGTAGCGGGGAGGTCACCCACTCCTGTCTGGAAGGGCTTAAAACAGCCCTCCGAGAGGGCTGTGGCAGGGGGAAAAGCTGGGCTGATTGAGAGAAACAGCCTCAGCTGTGGTCATGCCCCCAAACAGACCCAGCTGGCCCTATAAAGGCCAGGGAAGCCAGGAGCAAACAGTCTCCCTCTGTCTGTAGAGGGAGAAGGGCCTGGCTGCTGCAGGATTAGCAGGAACCTAGATTTGAAGCAGGGCTGGGGAAGGGCCAGAGGATCTGGGAGCTCCGGCCTGGAAAGCTCCAGGCTGCAGGCCTGCTGACAGGTCTATTAGGTAATGGGGTTGCAGGGGACAGCCCATGGGTAGGCAGAGGCAGCAGGTCCAAAACCCCCTTTGCCTATGATGAGTGGCATACACTGCAGTCCACCCCAGTGAGTGGGGGCTATAGGGGGACTGGCAGTAGCCTAAGACTGAGAAGAAGTGGGGATAGTGGGTGGGGGTTCCCCTGTGAGGGGGAGACCCTGAGACTGATGGGGTTTTGCAAGGGGGGCAGAACCCCAGTGAAGGGGCACCAGGTCCTGGGAGGGACATGGGGGCCAGAGTGAGGTAAGGCGGATCACCAGCCTGCAGAGGGTGCTCCGGAGCTGGGATGAGCTAATTCCCATGGACAACCAGCAGGAGGCGCCACAGGAATGAGTCCGCACGCTTACAGTGAGGTTGAAACGGATGAGTTTAGGGATGTGTTTGGGATGGATGTCAGGGAGTTGTCCATTGTCTTGTGGATATTTGAGGCAGACCTCTATATGCCATCATTGTGAGGGATATTGGTATATAGGGAGGTGACATCCATGGCTGCAAGGATGGTCTTCTGAGGGATGTTGTTAATCTTCCAGAGTTTCATGAGGAAGTTAGAAGCTTGTCCTTTGTGTGATGAGTGGTTTGAGGATGGTTTCTATGAGTCCTGATAGTCCTTCAGTAATAGTGCCATGGCCAGATATGATGGGTCTGCCTGGGTTCCCTTGTTTAGGTGTCTTAGGAAGTATGTAGAAGGTCCCTGGGGTGGGTTCTTGGGGATGAGGTTGTACCATTTCTCTTGGAGCTGTTTGGGAAAGGATATGATAATATCCTTAAATCCCTCAGTGAATTGTGGGGTTGAGTAGTCTTTGAGTTCTTTATGGTAGGTGATGTCAGTTTTGTCATTGTCCTCACTGATGTAGTCATCATGGTTGAGAACTATGATGGCACCACCTTTGTCTGCTTGTTTGGTGCTTAGATTTCAGGTACTGTATAGATATCCTCTCAGCAGTGGAGAGATTGTGGTAGATGTGGTGATTAAGGACTTCAGTCTGCTTCAGGGGAAAAAAAACTATCAATGTAATGATCAAGTGTGCGTTTTTTTGTCAACAGTGGGATGTCCAGTCAGATGGCACTTGTTTCTTATGACTGTCAATGGGGACGTGGTAATTGTGGGTGTTGGTGTCATTGTTGGGAAATAATTTTTTTGAGGCAGAGTTGGTGAAAAGTATTCTAATTCTCCACATGTCAGTATGGTATTTGGTTCTGTGGTGGGGTAGAAGTTCAGTCCCTTGGAGTGTACAGATAGTTCTGGTTAGGGGTAGTCTTGATGATAAATTGATGTTGGGGTGTCATGTAGTGCCAGGGTTTTTCCTGAAGGTGGTGTCCTGTGTGTTGTGGAGTTGCTGAAGAATAATTCTGGCAGCTAGCGGGCTTCTGTAATAAGGGTATGACACATGGGAGTGATAAGTGGCTAAACTACATTTCTCAACCCCAGTCACATGATGATACAGATCAGTTTCCCTCTCATGTGGCAAAGGGTAGCCACAGACTGTAGTGCCTACAGTAATAGTGTCTATAGAGACTTTAGCAATAATACTGCTTTTCATCCAAAAAATCTCAAGGTGCCTTACAAAGATAGGTAAATATTTAATCCTATTTTATAGATGGGGAATTGAGACGCAAAGAGATTCAAAGTCTCAAAACAGGTCACTACCAGAGCTGGAAATAAAACTCAGGTTTCCTGATTGTTTGTCTAGTCGATACCATATTGTACTATGCTGCATCCCAGTAAACTACTACTTATGAGGATGCCTAGGTGATCAGCCCTGGGCTTTGGAGAAAGAAAAGTCTCTTCCTCTTGTTGGACTGAATTGAATTATTTTGCTGTCACTTTGTGATACCAGTTGGACACCTGCTCAGCCACCCCCCAGTGCTGTTCTGTTTAACTCCTGTACTCTAAACTAAAAATGTTGGCTATATAGCTGCAACCAAGACCCCTGTAGTTTCTGGTCATGTAAATTATATGGGCCACCCTTTTCCACAATTCATCACCTTCTAGCTGCTGCTGCTTCCCAGTCAGGGTGTGTCAGCCCTTTTTGTGTTTGGCCTCATACTCAGTTGGTCTATGTCAATCCCAACTTCACAAAAGTGGGCCATGTTTCTGATTGATGTAGCCTTCCTTCCTCAAGTCTCTAAATACATCTAAAATTTAGCAGCATGACAGCTCAGCTGTTGAATTGTTCCTTTTGCAATCACTCTCAAGGCACCACGCCAACGAGTGGCCTTACTTGGCAATAGTAGGCATCTCAGCCTCTGTCATGTCTTCATGCTGTTTCACCCTTTTTTATCATTGTCTGCAGGGGTAGCAAGTCACTAGAAGCAACTTGGGCTAAACCACCCCAGACTTATGATGCCTGCCTGCCAGACACCGTGTAGTGTGCAGTACACCTGGCTGCCACTGGAGACTGCTGGTCCTGCAGCACATAGATTGCAGGCAGCAGAGGGAGGGAGGCATAATGAAGGGTTCTGTACAGGGCCCCCACCCCACCCCCTAGGGGATACAATAACACACTTCTACTTACAATTATTAAAGGCTTAAATAATATGCTGCTTTATTGTTGGAACTATGTATTTAAAAACCTGGTACAACCCCACAAGATAGGAAGTAAGGTGCAAAGGTGAATCAAGGCTCCATCCCATAATACTCTGAGTGACTCAGTTAACTTCTTAGTAGCCATTTTACTACAAAGGGAATGCAGGCTTCAGAGTGATTATAGTCCAGAATTGCCCCAGAAAGGCAGAAAACAGGAATCCCTACAAATATCTAGCCCTGTAGGCAGCACACAGAGGAGGCACAGAGCAGAAAATGCAGGCTTCTGTGGGATTCATTCAGATCCTTCCCTCAGAGGGAGGAAATTGTATTCCCTCTTACCTTTTTTCCTGATTCTCCATGTAAAGCAACAAGTAAGGGATGTTTCTGAGCTGGAGAAGGTGGGGGACGGGAGCTATTGATGGTGCGCATGTAGGAGGGGGACAAATTCTGAGCGAGAGGGTTTTGTATGTCAGGTGAGGGAGGGTGGAGAGAGTATCTTAGAGCTGAGGAGGATGCTTCTAAGCAGCGGAGAAATCGGGTATGGAGAGGAGAGGTTCTGTGTCTGCATAAATGGGTGTGGATGGGTGGTGCAGGTTGGAGGCAGCTGGAGGCTCTTGGGGAGGCTCTGAGCCAGGAGAGGGATGGGAAGGCAGATCTGAGTGCAGGTCCAAATGGAGTTGATTGGTGAATTGGTAAAGGCTGTGTGGGCAGGGATGAAGGGGAGACCAGAAGATGACAGGGTCCCAGATGGATTGGTGGGGGAGAAGTTGGGAATGCTAAAAGGATCACAGGAGGGTAAATACTGTTTTCTCCCACCCTGCCTGTTACTGTAGTTTTCCCAATTTTCATTTTCAAAGGGAGCAGGGGTGAGAGAAAGAAGAGAATGCCCATGTTGTTTCCCCACTTACCTCCCTTGCACTTCACCAAAATGCTTCCTTGTGACCTTCCCCCTTGCACAGAACCCTAGTTTATTTTGAAAATAAGATGAGCCTGCAGGGAAGAGTAGGAGATGTGTGCATTTATGAACATACCGGTGGGGGTAGAAGGGATGGCAGTTTGCTATCTGCAGTCGCACAATTTATACTGGTGTCCAGTGATCTCTGGTTTTATAATATTTAACTGAGTGAATGACTTACCTTTCCTTTTGGGGCTTTTGCTAATGAGTTGGGCATCTGCATTATTACAGGGCTATGGCTCATCTGTTCCCTTTTGACAAACCCCCAAAACAGCAGTCTCTCTTCCTTTCATTTTTTAATTTGTCTGACTTCCTCTTCAAGTATCTACACGGGGAGGTGGGGGAAGGAGGATAGAGGAAGAGGACTCTTCTCTCGGAGAGAGAGCCTGCTGCTTGTCACTTTTTTTATGTTCTCATCTTTCAAGATAGATCAGTGTTTTCATGACTTCTTGCTGTCTTCATATTCTCTGCCCCCTCTTTGGGGAGAAGAACCCGCACCACAACCTATGGGGTATTTTAGTCTGAGCAGAACTCAACATGAAGTGGCTAGGTGCAATGCAGAGTCCGTGGCCATGAGAATCTGCTAAAAGCTTAGATAGGCAGAATTGAATTTATAAGCAAGATATCATACTGTTTTGTATCTACCTATGCAAACTAGTCTTTTATGGTTGGTATATTTGTCTTCCCTCACATAATCCTAAAAGGGTGGTTTAACCTTGTACAAATCCAGAAATATCCCAGATAAGGGAGCCAATTATAGTGCACTTAATGAATGGAACATCATGATGGTTAACTTATTTAAATCACCTCCTGGAGCGTAGAAGGAATTAATGGCCCCATTAGTCCAAAAGATATTCTAATTCAGCTTTAAAGGATGAAGCTAGGCATGGCCCTTCAACAGGAGTGAGGTGCTCAGTAAAGAGGAGGCTGAAAAGCTCTTCAGTGAATATATTGATTCCCATATTTCTAGCTCCTTTGTCTAAATTAATTGTGACCCAAGCAAACTCTGCCCTCTGTACGTACAAGAAATGGAAATCTATTACAAAGGACCGTCTTACTCTGCAGCAAGCTGGAGCCTAATTCTGTGACATGATCCCTGGGACTCTGGTGTGGCAGCTTCATTTAGATTAAAAAAGAGAGAGCAAGTGAGTAGTAAAAGTGAGTACATCTCTACCCTGATATAACATGAATTCAGATAGAACGCGGTAAAGCAGCGCTCCAGGGGACGGGGCTGCGCGCTTCGGCGGATCAAAGCAAGTTCAATATAATGCAGTTTCATCTATAACGTGGTAAGATTTTTTGGCTCCCAAGGACAGCGTTATATCGGGGTAGAGGTGTAGTATGATCACTATAGTGTTCTCCAAGTTGGTTGTTTTTATATTAAATTCTGTATATTTGTATGCTGTCCCAACACTTTGTTTTCAGTACCGGTATGTTCCAGATTTTTGTATAGACAACACATTACTGCATGGTAGATGATGTTTTGGTGAAAAGCTGAAGCGTAGGAAACAGCTGAGCCTCTTGGAACATTGGAGGGTGTGGAAAGTAGTTTGAGAGTCTGGTAGAAGCTCCAGATTATCCTGTTCTTTCTGCTAAAATGATCAGGAGTGAAATCGTTAACAATGGTGACGTTTAAATGGTCATCAATATGTTTTCAGAGTCAACTCACAGAGATGAACGTTTGCACTTTTCAACACAATCGTTTAGGCTGTCTGAGGACTCAGAATGAAAACACTATCTGTTAACCTTAAAATCTGAATTTAGTGTCATCTACATAATAGTGAAGGCAAGAAACAGCTTTTTTCCAAATGAAACATAGATATACTTAGCTAGAGTATAACTTGCAAGGAATCAACTCCATGGCAAATTCTGTGGCAGGAGAATCACAATATATAATAACCCTATCACTTGTGCTCACAGCTGACAATTTTTAACAAATGTATGTGTGTCTGCATGCAAAATTGGACACACAAGTAGACCCCATACAAATCAAGCCTTATATAACAGGGCCAAAATTTTAAATATATTTTTTTATAATCATCTAGGTGCCTCAAACCCATTGATTTGAGCAGAGGTTACGCACCAGGATGCTCTTTAAAAATCCCACTGGATACCAAAATGCCTTTAAAAATCTGGTCCCAAAAGTACAGGTGGTTAAAATCGCCTTTCCTCCACAGACCACAGTAGGCTTTCCAATGGATAATTTTTATGTATTCAATCAATATCTACCTCTCATCTGAGAACAAATAACACTTTTTATTTGGTAAACTAGTTAAGATTGATGTTCTTTTCTTTGGAATAGTGAAATTAACGTTTTCAAAGATCAGAATTATTATGTGTGATCTATATATCTGTCAAAGTTGGTATTTTTTTCATTCTTTGTTGTTTTCACTTGGTGTTAAGCCTTCAATGAATATCATGATCACCTATTTAAGATTTAGTCACAATGAAGAGGATTTATGTTATTCCTTTAGTATCTTGGAACTTGAAACTGAGTTCTTTTCCTTGCTATTTAATACTGATACTTCTGAACTCCTGTTAAGTGCGGATGTTCATTTTTTTTTAACCTATTATTTCTTTCTGAAGGCATCTTTTCTCTCTGGTTAGTTCTGCTCAGTTCTTGTTAGTTGAAAGGTTTCTTTGGTCCATGTCCATTTGGCATATCTGATTTCATGAAAAATCAAAAAAAGTCTCCTGATCTTCTGATAACCTAGTAAAATTAGGTTGTACCTGGCTTGGGGAAACTGGAGTGGGGGGGAAATAGCTCCATCTCTACACTCATAATAAAGCTATGAGAGATGGTAACTTCTCAATAACTTCTTGCAAATCCATGCTGTGTGGTTTTTTTTGTTTTTGTTTTTGTTTTTTTTTTTTGTATTGCAGTAACATGAAATTTTCAGTCATTTCCACTGGAGGTCCACCAAGTTTCATATCATCCTGACCTGTCCCAATTATGTCAATGATAAGGAAAGAGGGAAGGTATTGGTCAGACCTCTGATTCTTTACTACACATTCTTAAAATGTCCACGTGCATTTCTAACCCAGAAGATGCATATGGAGTGAATGTTGGGTTGGTTTGTTGTTTGAGTGTAGTTTTGACAGCCCTAATGGTAGAAATATTCTGTTTATCCATAGAACACATGAAGCACACATTGGGCCAGCACACGTTTCTCTTTGCATTGCATGTGCATCTTTCCTGTTCTGGAGGGCCCTCCAATGGGATAAGACTATAGTTAACTATTTTCCTATTCAGTCTTTGGCCTCTCTGCATAGTCCATTAGTTGTAATGGTATGATTCCTGCCTGCTGGGAACCACTCTCTTTGATATTTGAACAGCAATCTGAGGACAATTTCTTTTACCAGCACTGATCTGAGTTGAATTTGAACTCAGAATTGTGGGGAGTTTGTATAGCACTGTGGTGGGGTGTGCATACCTCAGATTGGAGCAGGAAAACAAGAGGTTAATTACCTATGGAGAAAGCCACATACCATCTCCGCCCCATAGAACTAGCCTTACTTGATGATTAAGGCAAAAAAACCTTTCACTCAGCCCCAGGGGGGAAGAGTATTGGAACAGTAAGGGGCTACTAAAGAAAAGAAAAATGAATCTTTACTCCCAGGGAGAACAGAGAGAGGAGCCTGTCAGAGCCAAAGCTTGGAGAGCCTGAGAATTAGCCTGCTTCCTGAAATCTGTCAGACAAGGCCTGCAGATGGGACACTTTAATTCCTTGTTTTGTATTTTGTGACTGATTTAAGAGTCTGTTCAGGAAAAGGCCTTGGGTCAGTGCAGCATATTCCCTGTGAAACAGGCAAGATCCTTAAAGGAACAAATTTCAGAGTAGCAGCCGTGTTAGTCTGTATCTGCAAAAAGAACAGGAGTACTTGTGCACCTTAGAGACTAACAAATTTATTAGAGCATAAGCAAATCTGACGTCAGGAATCATAATACTCAAAAACCAGTGGGAGAACATTTTAACCTGTCTGGTCATTCAATGACAGACCTGTGGGTGGCTATCTTACAACAGAAAAACTTCAAAACCAGACTCCAACGAGAGACTGCTGACCTGGAATTGATATGCAAACTAGATACAATCAACTTAGGATTGAATAAGGACTGGGAATGGCTGAGCCATTACAAACATTGAATCTATCTCCCCTTGTAAGTATTCTCACACTTCTTATCAAACTGTCTGTACTGGGCTATCTTCATTATCACTTCAAAAGTTTTTTTTCCACTTACTTAATTGGCCTCTCAGAGTTGGTAAGACAACTCCCACCTGTTCATGCTCTCTGTATGTGTGTAGCCCATGAAAGCTTATGCTCTAATAAATTTGTTAGTCTCTAAGGTGCCACAAGTTCTTTTTTTAAAGGGACAAAGGCACTGTATTCATTTACACACTTTTCCCTTATTTTGAAGCCTGATGTTACTGCCCCAAGTTAACCTTGCATAAGCACCTCTACAAATTCCTTGAGCTATCCAGTATCTGCTTGGGTCTAAGACTACATGAAAAAGTCAGACTGCAGTTACCTACTCAAATTTAAAAATCCTTTAAAGTTCTATTTCAACTTCTGTCAGGGTTCCCTCCCCACTCTGAACTTTAGGGTACAGATGTGGGAACCCGCATGAAGACCCCCTAAGCTTATTTCTACCAGTTTAGGTTAAAAACTCCCCAAGGCACAATTTCTCTCTTATACTTTGGATTAAGTAACGCTGCCACCACCAAGTGATTTAAACAAACATTTAGGGAGGGCCACTTGGAGCCCTACCTTCCCCGAATATCCCCCCAAGCCCCTACACCCCTTTTCCTGGGCAGGCTTGAGAATAATCCCCCAAAACTCTACACCCCCTTTCCTGGGGAGGCTTGAGAATAATATCGTCACCAATTGGTACAGGTGAACACAGATCCAAACCCTTAGATCTTAAAACAATGAAAAATCAATCAGGTTCTTAAAAGAAGAATTTTAATTAAAGAAAAGGTAAAAGAATTACCTGTGTAAAATCAGGATGGTAAGTACTTTACAGAATCACAAAAGACTCAAGAACACAGAGGATCTCCCCTCTAGGCAAAACCTTAAAGTTACAAAACCAGGCATAAACATCCCTCTTACACAAAGGAAAACACAAGCCAAAATAAAAGTAAACTAACGCATTTCCTTGCTGAATACTTACTAACTCTATAGGAGTTGGATTGCTTGTTTCCTTTATCTGACTCTGGCAAGCACACAGAACAGACAGACAAAGCCTTCCCTCTCCCCCGCCCCCCTGATTTGAAAGTATCTTGTCCCCTTATTGGTCCTTTTGGTCAGGTGCCAGCCAGGTTACTTGAGCTTCTTCACTCTTTACAGGTAAGAGGATTTTGTGCCTCTGGCCAGGAGGGACCCCATAGCACTGTATACAGAAAGGCGGTCACCCTTCCCTTTATATTCATGACAACTTCCTATCCTGTAAAGTTGGATAGCATTTAAGTCTGAGTCAATAATTCTTATTTGCTCAAGCAATTTCTTCCATGAGAATGTTCCCTTGTCCAGTGTATATGATCTAGCTGTTCTTTTTCTGTTTTTGTGGCTCCAGTGGTTACTAATGAGCCTTGTATCCAGTGGTGCACAAGGTAGTAAATTCCTTTTAACAAATATTGATACATTTCACACTTATCTTCATTGACTTTCTGGAGTAAGTCATATATAACTGTTGTCAGGATTCTGATTCTGGGAATTTGTTTGTTTTAAAGTAAGCTTAAAATATGGAGTACTCCAACAATGAGACAGTTTAACTGTGAGAACTGGAAAGTAACCTCATCTGTTAGTAATAACTTTAAACCTATTTGAAGCAGATCAGTCTGAAACATTACTAATCTGCACAATTACTAAACTGTGTCAACCCCTTTGAGTAATTTGCATTAGAGATTTTTCTAAATAGTGTTGTCAACTCTTGGTGAGTTATCATGAGTCTTAACAATATTTAGTGTTTCTAGCCATCCTGGTTGCAGAGAAAAGCCTGAAAATGTGAACTGCAGAGGGTCAAAAATCAGATGCATGGTTTTGTGGGGGACCTGACTAATGAGTTGTGAACACTTGAGGTTTGGCAATGCTTGATGCCCAGGTAGGTGCTCTAATGGTCTAATCTGAAGCCTATTAAAGTCGGTGGAAACACTCCCTTTTATTTAGGGGACTTTCAGTCAGGCTTATTATGCCTTATTAGCCTAATTCCTGCCCTGGGAAGGTATAGCCTGAAGGTATAGCATAGTTTTAGTTAAGCCACATCATCTTTCTTCTGCTTCCTTTCTTTCTCCCGCCACCACTTGTCAAATGTGACTACAAGTGGTCAGCATTTCAGTTCTATGTCTTGTCTAAAACAGAGCCAACCTATTGTCATGTGAGCAGTAGGCATTCAACACTGACTGTGGGAAGAGCACCATATATTGAATCACACTCTTGCTGGTTCCTCCAGCACCTGCTTCTTCCAGGGAAATGGTCATCTTTTGAAAAGTATGTTCTCAACTCAGTATGCTGTTGCCATTAAACATTCATTACATTTACAAGAAGAGGAGAAGATTAGTGTTTCCCAAATTAACACTTAGCTGATTGTGATGACAGCCTGGAAGTCTGTGGTGTTTGTTTGTTTTGTTTTTTGAGCAGTGGAGGAAGGAGGGGAAATACACAAGTGAAATTGTCCCCTCTAATATGGTTCTGAAATATTCAATAACTCCTTAGTCAGCCATGCAACACAATTTTTCCCTTATTCAAAACAACTGTGTGTAGTTTACTAAATAATTTGTGATCTACATTGGTCCATAGCTTCAAGGGTTGTGCCTGGCCTCTCACACTCCTAGGAAATTCATGAATAATTAGGGACCAGACTTGCTCCTATTTAAATTGATGCCAAAATTCCCATTGATTACAGTGGAGCAGGAGCAGTTCTCTTATCATTCAACCCTGCTGACCAGTGAGGAAAATCAACTTGCTCCTAAGGCCAAATCTGCACTAATAATTCCTTTTTTTTTTTTTTTTTTTTTTTTTTAAGGAAATAGCAATAGATAAATTTAAAGTTGCAATTCTGTATTTCCAAATTGTTGGCTGAAACAATAGGAATAAGGTACAGTTTGCTTATTCCTGAAGGTTTCATGGAGGGCAAATCATAAATATCTAATGTTTCTACTTTGAATGGCATCATAAAAGAAAATTAGATAAACAGTGAAACATAAATCAGAAGTGGTGCCAAAAACTGATGCAGTGATTTAGAAAAAAAATGCCAGACTACTAATCAAGAACACTCTCGTTTGTTCCCTGGAAATAAAGAAGAAAATAACCATTTGATATCTTCAGTAATACAAGCATTGATTGATTGCATCCCATAATGTTTTCTTATGTATCCTCTAGAATACCACATGAATCACTGGTTCATCTGTTTTAAATGGTGGTTTTAGTTATTCTAAATTATTTATATTGACAGTTGAACAAAGGAAAGCAGAACCTGAATACTGTGCTTAAGTACCTCGCTGAATTAGGGCCAGGTGTTCTCGCTCAAAGCACCAGGACTTCTGCCTGCAGATCTGCAACATATTTCTCTCAGACTTCAAAGTAACTTCAATAAATCCATGTTTTCCAGATTCAGAATAATGCATAGATTGTAAGATCATCACCTCTGTACTATGAGCAGGAAGAATTTGTCAACATAATACAAAACTTCAGGAAGGAAATGGCATAGTTCTATTGGTCTTTGTCATACATTTGCTAACTTAACCTGTGAAGCTTCTCTTCTGAGGGTTGCATTTTGGATAAATATTTAAACAGTCCTTGGGTAGGAGAGTGACTGACTCCATAACCTAGTGGTTAGGATACCCACATTAAAGACTCTGGGTCTGGTCCAGTCCCCCTACTCCAATCACTTCCATTATTTATCCACCATGGAACAGCTTCAACAAGAGAAATTGAGGGAGTCCCACATAACAATATCCACTAACTCAGTGGTTAGACATTAGAGCATTCTCCTGAGCTGTGGAGGGGCCCTTTCTCCCCTCTGTCTTCGGTGGGTGGAGAGAGAATTGAACCTGGGTTTTCTATATCCTAGGCATGTGCTCCAAACCTCTGGGCTAAGACTTATAAGGTGAGGGCTGCTCACATCCCTGCCATCTTTCCCTTCCTGCTCCCCAGTTTTGCAAGGGACCTGATCAGGTAGGCAGTCTCTTGAGCACACCTACTGATTCTGGCCCAACACACAACTTAGGCAGTCAAATGCCCATCTTCCCTGTTTTGTGACTTGCTCTGGGGGCATAAACATCCAAATGCCTAGAAGGAGGCATCAGGGCATGTGCCTAGAGGCTGAATCATCAGCACATAGGGAACTTTCACTGCAGAAATTTAGATGCCAAATGATTTTTGGTGGGAGTTTTGTCAATTTCAGTGGAGCCAAAACTGGGACTTAGGCATCAAAGTCTACGGGTCAGAGCTTAGGTTCCTACACATAGGCTGTTATTTTGATGAACATACTGTGAATCTGTAATTAAAACTCAAATCCAATGAATTTCACATGGTTTCATATTTTTCTACAAATAGTTTTGTTTGATTTTATATTTAATCTAACTTGAATGGAAGGCTGCAACCACATTAACAAGCCAAGAATCACAAGTAGAGAGAGTAGAAAATTAAGGTCACCTGGTGTAAAAACTGTGCATGGCATACACTGAAGCAGGCAGTCACTCACACCTCACTGAAAGCTGGCAAACCTTTGCTTGTTTGGTTCATGATGGCAAACTTCAAGAGGTTCAGAATGTAGGTGCAGTTCAGATGGCACCTAAATGTTTAGGTGATTACCAGTATCTGAACATCTTGGCTCTACACAACCAGGTGGAAAAATCTCCTATCAGGGGAGATTTTTCAACACTTTTGTGGCTTTTCCCATCATGCACCCAGAAATGCAGAATTGGGAGGAAAAGAAAGGGAGAGAATTAGCCAAACCTCTTCAGACTTCAAAAATGGTTCATGGCTGGGTTTTGTTGAGAGCTTCTTGTGGATTCTTCTTCTTTCAGGAGCAGTTCATCCTTCCTTAACTCCCCGTGCTTTACAGTTACATGAGAAGCATGGAAGAAGAAAGGTTTCAAAATAGAATCAGGAACACACTTAGATGCTGGATTATGTTATAACTCTGCTAGAAAATGCACTTTTTCTGAGCATCATCCAGCACAGCGTAGATAATTACTGCATTTTATGAAAGGTAACTATATATATCTCATTAAAGCATCTGTGATTAAATGCTTTTGTTATGCCCTTTTCTTACAACTGGGGGAGCTCAGGCATACAGGTTATGCAATAAGGTCACATAGGGAATCCATGTCTGCATCAGGAATCAGGAGTTCAGGGCTCACTGTGCTTAGACCATTAGCCCACATCACTGTGGTGGAAAGCAGAGCACTAAATCTAAATATATGTTGGCATCTGTTTAAATTGCAAACTCCTCTTGCATTTTTAAGCTGCCCTACTGAAATGCACTCATGGCAATTATTTCTGAAACAATTTTGCTAAATTTTATACATTATTGCTGTAATATGGAATCATATTCTGGTTTTATGTATGGACATCTTTTGATGTGTTAAGCTCTTTCTGTATATTTTGTTATTCATGGAATCGTAGTTAGAAATGGGGGGGGGGAACTCGTTAGATCATCCACTCCCATCACAGGAAAAGCCAAATAAAGCAAACACAAACTACCTGTATAGAAACAGCCAATGAAAATGATATGCAGAATTATAATTGTAACATTCTCAATGAAAGTGTCTTCTCAGAGGCTATATGCAACACACAGTAGCTGTTGTGGTGGTTTCAGAGCCATGCTGGAGAGGGAATTCAGAGGTTCATGTGATTACCTTGTTAAAATCCTACCACCACCTTATAGGTGGGATTTGGGTGACTTGCCAACTTCTGATGGAATCGACCCCTGTGATGTCCTGCCCCTCTAAATATTTGAACATTCTCTCTCCCTCCCCCCAGTAAAAAGCCTCAATTTTGTGTTGGTTTTAGTTTTGCAACCAGATCAATAAATGTCACTTCCACAGCAGCTAGGTGTACTTAAATGGGCTCCTCTGTGTCTGTATCTTTTTCTCTGCTAGGCCAAATATAATAACCCCCACTCTAGAGATGACTTAACCATCCTTACCAGAAATGACACATCCCTAGGGCTCATTAAAATACCTCTGAAGACTATTTTTTTGCTTTTGATACAGATTAGATTGCAGGATTTTGCAGAAAAAAATCATGGGGAAGGATATCTCCAGGCACCCCTGCAAGGACTTTGTCTTCAATTCCACTCCCATTTGAGTACATTATCAACATACTGGGCTAAATTCTCCTCTTAGTCACAGCTGTGTAAAACCAGAGCAACACCACTGGTGTCACAAGAACTACTGCAGATTTTACATGGGTGTCAATGCAGAATTATGTAGTATAGTTAAAGAACAAAGTATAGCTTTCTAGAGCAAGTCCACTTAATACAAGGTTGTTTGCGAAGTGGTTCTGTCTTCCTGATAGGTTATTGTTATGAGTATTCATTTTTCTCAACAAAAATAATCTTCTTAATTCTTCACTTATCCTGTCTAGGAGCTCATGCATCCCAAAGTACAGAAGGTTTATCACAAGCTATTGTAAGAATTGGGGTAGACTTTTATACTGGCAAAATAGTATCTCCTTACTCTCACGGTTTAGAGAAATGAGAGATTATAGAACTTTCACCTCCAGGTTGCCAATCTGAATTCAGACCGGTTGTAATGACAAAGCTCTTTGGTGGTATATGAGTTTTTGACTCTGTCCAGTTTCCAAAGAACAGGAATCCCTTCCATCCCCAGTTAGTATACTGTTTGACATTTTCAGGATAGAGACCTAGAGACAAAGGAGCATGGAGACTGAAAGTCTGATTCTTCTTCAATTTATACTGGTGTAAATTGGGAGTAACTCCATTAAAGTCAATAGAGTGACACCTACAAAAAACTTAGTGAGATCAGAACCATGCCCTCAATACTACTGTTGTGTCATCCCTTGTCCCCTTACTGTAACATCCCTCCCCCATTCAGCTGGGAATTGAGGCACATTGGCAGGATTGCATGAGAGACTCTCATAATGTCAGTACCCAGGCAGTACATATTCTGAGACTAAATACAAGGCTTCATCTTCTAGGGCTGTCGGTCTAGCACCTTCCAAGAGCACAAAGGAGAGACAAAAAAATAAAAATAACAAAGAGCAGCAGCCACGCCAGAAGCTTTCTAATAGAAACAATATTGAAAGTCCTGTAGAAATTAGCATTTCTTGGTTTTGCTGGATACAGTACAATGCATTTGTAATCTCCCTATTATAATGTTGTTGCCTTAATGTTTTCCCATAATTTGTTTCATGTGTGAGATCAACCATAAACATGGATTGTATTTTGTTAAGCATTAGCTTAAGTAGTGTTCAATACCAGGTCACTGAATAGCAATTCAATTCCACTTGCATATTTCCTTTCCCACATGGAACACACATTTAGTTAAAATGTTTGAATTTTTTTTTTTTTTGTACTTTAAATCATTTGAGTCCTGACCAGTACTTTGATGTTTAAATCTGATCAGGGTGACACTGAATTAGAGCATTAGCTAACAGCACAGAATAGTGTCACTAGACATCTGGTTGGCTCTGAAGAACATTATTACTGTATAGAATCTGACTTCTGTAGGTCATTGCTTCAAATCTTAACTCAGATGTCATTTCAGAGTAGGGTAACATCTAAAGTATGTTTGCTTGCTTGTCCTTTTTAAAATATATTGGTGGTCTCAAGCCAATTCCTAATGGATAGGTATTGATGCCATAATTCACATGCTTGACAAAACTTTTAACAGAGAGCAAGGTTTACATGGGCATCATGGAGAATGAACTTTTGTTCCTTTCTTTGCTATTTAATATATTGTTTTTCTTTAAAATTGAAATTAGTGCATGTAAAAATCCTTCTGAACCACTCCTGTCAGAGAACATGCAACATGCAGATCCATTGATCTGAGAACTATGAAGCCCATTGAGAGCAGTAGCCTGTAGGGCTTGGCTTCCCACTGATTACAGTGATCAGTCCTCAGCAAAGCCAAACTCCTATAGAGAACATAAATGCTAAGCATGATCGAAAGCAGCAGAAAAAAGAGCGGAAAGTCAGTAAAACAAGAGCAGTTGGAATAAAACTAAAAATCAGAAAGCTAGGAGTAGTATCAGTAATGTTGAACCAATTAAAGAAAGTCTCTAACAAAAGATAATTAACTAAAAAGAATATCTATAAAAGTTAAGCTGTTCCAAAAGAAAAATTAGGATTCAATGACATGCCATAGCAAAATGATACATCTTTGATATAGAGACAATAGGTCTTTTCAAGAGGAACTCTTTCAAAGGGGTATTGAGTGCTCTCTACATAAGAGAGGCTGGAAATCCCATTTGTTGTTGTTCCATTTATCCTTGTGAATAGTAGTATGTTGTATAATTTGTACATATAAAACACATTCCTCTTCAAATTTAGTCCTGTCTCACAGATTTGATGTGGACAAACTTAATTAATACATTTGTAAAAAAGTTATTTGTAAGCACCAAATAGCTTTGTCAAATGTCAGCTGCTAATGTTGGCTTTGAGTAATTAATATCCATTATTCATAGTACTGTAAGTTGTTGGTCCTTAAGTGGTCACAATTAAACTATTTGCACTATTTTGGAAGAATGTGCTAGTTTGAGAGACTCTTCCTAAACAACCTAAAGAACTTGCTCCAGGAAACAACTGAGATAAAAGAAGTTCCATATTTAGCACTATTCACTACAGAGCAATACCACTGCAATATAATAAGTCTCTGGAAGAACTTCTATTTAACAGATACTCTCTTGCCAAGTTATAACCAAGGGTGATAAACAGGGCTGTGATCTTGGCACAGAGCTTGAACTAGCCAAAACCAATTTTAAAAAAAATATATAGCTGGAACAAATTATAGCTTTGCACAGTTGAAAATCAAAGACCTAGAATTTGGCAAGCTAGCTAATGGCCAGAACAAACTACAGTGATTTAAGAAAACATTAGCTTGTTTTTGTTCTATAATCACAGTGGAAACAACTCACAAAGTAACCATAAATATCTTCTAAAAAGAATATGACTGAGAGAGGAAATTAGCAAGTACCAGAAAAAAGTGAAGTAAGAGCAGATACACCAGAAAAAAAAATATTCATGGATTGATCCATTTTTAGACTGTGAAAGTGACTGAATAGAATTGTTAGACGCTTAGCCTTTCAGTTCAACTGCAAAATGGAGATCAGTTGATATGCAATAAAATAAAATCATTGTATTGGTTAAAAGTGCATGCAATCGGGGGAGGGGAGGAAAGTAGAGTTGTGTGATAAGGCTGGGATTTTCAAAAGCGAGTCAAACACCCAACTCCCTCATGATTTTTTGAAAATCCCAGCCTAAAGCCTAGGCTTCAGCTGGAAGAGCAAGAAGTTCAAAGTTTTTGCACATCCTGTATGACGTCTCTTCTAAAATCTTAACCTCATCTAAGAGGAAATTGTTCTGAGACAGAGAGGTAGTGTGCTTACTGAATTCTGAGGTGCCAAAGGCCAGGTTTGTCTGATGTGAGACATCTGCAAGCACCAGATTACAAACCAATGAAGCAGGAGCCTTTATTGAAACAAACAAGGATGATGTGGGAAATGCAGCAGAAGCAAGACCAGACATGAGAAGGATCCTGAGGCTTCAGCGGGACACTTGTCCATCTGTCATCCATAGTATCTTACTCAATGTCACAAGCCATGTCCACAGTCTTCCACCCTGAGCTGTGACACCACTCATTTAACATAAATCAAAACAAAATTTAGTTTGACCATCTGATTAATATGGTGTTCTAGCCGATAGGAAAAATACAAGACTAGTTGTAACACTGTGTGGAGTGACTCAGGACAGATTGTCAAAAAGCAGGGCAGAAACCGCAAACTGGTTGTATGTTCTATAATTAGATTTCACCAACTCAGTAACAAGTGTGAACTTCAAAAGCACTGTGACTCCATAGTGAGTCAGTTAGATAGTCCCTTTGGGCACTGCAGTTTATCCTGCCACCCAGGCAAGCTGGACTATGTAGTAGATGGTCCCCGTACCCCAAAAATCACAACAACCTTCAGGTTATTCCCAGAACCACAGGACCAGTCACTTCCCCAGGTCAAGTGCACTCAGATCTGAAACCAAAGACCATGCCTGTAATAAATCCTGTAATAAACTAATTAAAGATTTATTAACCAAGAGAAGAAATAGGTTATTTACAAGGTTAAACAGGAAACATGCACACAAATGAGTTGCAGTGTGTCTTGGAGACAGCTGAATCTCAGTGAGGAGTGAAGTGAATCGAGTTTGTAAAATGCTTTGGGATCATTTGGATTGAAAGATGCTATATAAAAATAATGTATTAAAATAAATGTACTGCAAATTTATGGGGCAGCATTTGTTTCATAATTACTTACAAGGTTTTTAAATGTTACATTTCATGCAGTCACTTTGACAACTTGGATACTTCAAGACTTAACAGTCCAAAAGCAATATTAAGCTGGGGGGATTTTTTTTTATGGAAATGTTTCACTGTTTAAAAGCCATTTTGTTTTCAGTGGTCAGTCATTTGAGGAAATAAAAAGAATTAAAAGGCACATTGATTTAAATGTCTTTCTTCCACACCTCAGGGTATCTTTGGGGTAATTTAGCAATGAAATATTGTTATCTCCAATCCACTTCCACAACTGGCCTCTCATGTACTGCAGTACTTAACAAAATACATGTAAGCCTTGTGAGGTTAAGATGACCTTTGTCTCTCCCAAATTAAGTTAAAGAGAACATTGTTCAACCTTATGGAAATTTGTGTTTGGGTTAGATCAAGGATAGCATGCTTTGGTCTCTTCCTGTTTTTTCAGGTGCTCCTGAAAATGAAGCTGCAAAATAATGCTGCAGAAGTTAAGCATTGGCTGCTAGGGTTGTGAGTTCAATCCTTAAGGGAGCCATTTAGGGCACTGGGGTAAAAATCTGTCTGGAGATTGGTCCTGCTTTGAGCAGGGGGTTGAACTAGATGATCTCCTGAGGTCCCTTCCAACCCTGCTATTCTATGATTAAGAGAACTTTGCTTCCTTTTTTGTGCTCTGACTGTAAGGATTTAGGCTTAGATCCTCAAAGGTATTTACACTTCTAATGTCCGTTGAAATCCAATGCAAGTTGGGACCCTAAATACCTTTTGAGGATCTGGCCTGTATAACCTTGTGTTTCAGTAAATAGTTCATGTTTGGAAAATATTAGCTAACACGTGTGAATTAATACAACTTAAAACATGACTTTGTACCTAGTATAGACACAATACTGTAACTTCTTTAAAAATGTGTTAGCTGAGTGAGGTTAGTTAGTCGTAGTGCAGTGGTTCTCAAACTTTTGTACTGGTGACCCGTTTCACATAGCAAGCTTCTGAGTGTGACAGCCTCCCCCCCAATACATTTATTTTTTTATATATATATTTAACATTATAAATGCTGGAAGCAAAGCGGGGTTTGGGGTGGAGGTTGACAGCTCGCAACCCCTTGAGGGGTCCTGACCCCCAGTTTGAGAATCCCTGACCTAGTGGAAGAGAAACTACCTCAAAATATAACTTCATCTCTTGGCCCTTAGGCTGAAAAGCTTGGCCACCACTGTTCTAAGAATTATACATCCAATCCATAAACAGAAGTGCCACATTATTCATATGTCCATTACAGTTTAACCAACAAGAATATCCAATTTCAGCTATGAAATATTCACAAGGATCTTTATTATGAATGAACTACAGAACAAGTATATTTTCAGAATGTATTCAGGGAATCCATTTTGAATAGTGAATGAATACAAAAAAATCATATGATGCTTTCAGAGTGGATTGATTTAAATTGACATTTAAATCACCAATTTTAATCATGATTTAAACTAGCAAGCAGGAAACATTCATGTTTTAGCATTTTTTTACTATTTTGTTATTTTCCCAAAGAAAGGTGGATTCTCATTGATTGGTGATGACTAAAATATGTTTGCAACTAAATGTAGCCTTGACACTAAATTTAGTACTCATTGCTAACCAACAGGATACACTGTACCTATACATACTTATTTAAGAAATTATATAGCTGAACTTACATTCATTCATCTTCTTAATTTTTTACAATTTTTATGATAGAAAATGTTGAATGATGCATTTCTTATTTATAAGATGTTGTACTTGTGATTTGTGTCAAGTTCTAATTGGACAGAAAATCAAATGCAAATAAAAATGCACATAAACCATATATTTTTTTTTTAAATTAAATAAAACCACCTTAACTGGGCTGGTTAAATAAGGGGACAAAACATTTATCAAAACATGTTTTACGTAATAACTCAGTTTTAAATGTAAAGGATGTATCTGTAGTTACTGAATTGAACTGATTGTTTCTGGCCCCATGTCCTTCAAGAGTTCAGAACCATCAGATCTCCTCTTCTAACACTAGTTTTATGCATCGATTGGAAGAGTAAAATAAATGTTCCTGCTTTTTCAACACTCACATGGTTCCTTAACTTTGAATGAACCAGTTATTGAACTGAACTAGTTGAATAAACTGAAATGAAGAAAATCTTCTCTCTTCACCTGTAGAAGAGGCTACGGCTGTCTAAAAGCTCATTTACCACATCAAAAAATTCTAATTCCAGGTGCTTAGCCAGTGACTTCTGCCAGTTTAGTAGCTTGACTTTCTTTAAAACTTGGTAGCAAACATACCGTTTAATGTTATTTTTATATTTAATGGATCAAAATTGAGTTAGGCTTTAACATAGGTTGTTGATTTTCAAGTTTAATTTTAAATAGATTTTTTTAAAGCTATTTAATATACATTTTAAAAATCAGATGTTTTTAAATCAATTTAGTCACCCTGGATGCCTGTAATTAAACTGATCATTTTAACTGTCAATCTTGACTTTTAAGAATGTTTAAAAAAGGAGAACCTAGAAACTTTACATATCTCCATCTCTTTAAGAACAAGTAATAAGGCAAGACAAAGAACGCACACACAAAATCAGTTACCACCTTTGGAAATAAATATAAACTCTGCCTATAAAACCAGAGATACTAGTTCATTTATTTCTCCAAAGGATGTGCTTCTTCACTCTTTTTCAACTGATACACTAAAATCTGTCTCAATTTACAGGGCTCTGGTGGTGGCATATGTCTCCATGTTTTCATCTGCTAAGACTGCTCTGTTATCGTGCATTACATGAGCTGTGCTCTTGGCAGCATACTTTGGGGTATTCACTTCTACTGTAAGTAGACAGCTCAGATTAAAGGGAAGCTACTACATGTGAGTGAGCAGTAATCAAATCCTTCATGTGCACTTAATGGGGAAAAAATGAGGTTTTTTTAAGTCCGCTTTAAGTTGGAGGAGATGAAAAGGGAGTAAAAAACATCTGCACTGTCTAAAATTTCAAGTTGGCAGTGCTAGAAGCTTCATGAGGGGGTGGAAAAACATCATTAGTATTACATAAAAATGATACTGCTATTGTAAAACTATATAGCACTTTTCATCTGAAGGTCCCTGACCATTTTATAATAATTAATTAAGGCTCAAAGCATTCCCATGAAGCAGGATGTGCAACCTGAATTACACCTTTCCCAAATTACCTGAATTTTGATCTCTCTTTGTGGGATCCAAAGGTTAATTGGAAAAGATGTGGGTCCCAAATATTCAGAGTGATCTACAGTACACATACTTTTATTAAACCAGAGCAATGTATCCCTATTGTAATCTTCCCACCAAGATGTCTGCTACCAGTAAGGGGAGGAAACAGATCACAGGTAGCAAATTATGGAGCTGTAACTCACCCCCTCTACCCAGCTTGGCTGTGGGGCAGGTTTCGCCAATATCCTTCATACACAGTTCCACATGATGCAAATGCAAAGATCTAGATTTTTTTTCTATTGATTCTTCATGTGCGTCGAGTGTTTTCAGTTACATCTATGGATAGGAGGAGTTTCTTTCTTCAATCTGTCATTCAGGACCACAAGTACTTTTCTGATACTTATGCATCTTTATGAATACAGTCGGCAAGGTTCTGTTTTCACTTATACCACCGTAAAGCTAGTCAGTGAAGTTATTTCAGATTAGCCTCTGTGATACCGTGTCTAACTCTGGTTCAGTGAGCCTCTAACTGTACATTGATGGTATCAAAATATTCATGGTCTGTGAGTGAGTATCAGAAACAATTGAAAGTGTCTGTGATATTTACATCAGTTCAACTTGTTCATAAGGCCACTTTCCTACTGCTGCTCACTAATTGGGTTTGCTGCTGTCACATATAGCAAAAAACATGTTTAATGCTTCCAAGATCCCTTCATTCTGCTCCAGAACCTTAATTCTGGTGATGATTTTGAATAGTCCATTCTTACAACTTGCTTTTCAGGCATCTGTATTTCCACATGCTAATGTTGTGCTCCTGCATCTCCTTATCCAATCAGGGTTAGCATAGAAACAAAAATGTAAGCATGTTTTTCTTTACAAGGTACTTTTAAATGAACAATTTTACATAGAATAAATGCTCAATTCAAAATAGTGAAAACACAAGCCTATTTTCTCTCTATTTGCTGTTTGCTGCCTAGACCGATGCAATTAACTTTGAAATTGCAAATGATGCAAAAATTGGGGGAGTGGTAAATAGCAAAGACAGGTCACTAATACAGAGCAATCTGGATCACTTGGTAAGCTGGGCGCAAGCAAAATGAATTTTAATGCAGCTAAATGTAAATGTATGCATCTAGGAACAAACAATGTAGGTCATACTTACTGCTTCCCAGGATAGAATCCTCATCATGTGACTCTGAGAAAGATTTGGGTGTTGTGGTGGATAGTCATCTGAACATGAGCTCCCAGCATGATGCTGCAGCCAAAAGGGTCAATGCAATCCTTGGATGCATAAACAGAGGGATCTCGAATAGGAGTAGATGGGTTATTTTACCTCTTTACTTGGTACTGATGCAACCACTGCTAGAATCTTGTGTCTGGTTTTGGTATCCACAATTCCAGAAGGATGTTGAAAAATTGGAGAGGGTTCAGAGAAGAGCCACAAGCATGACTCAAGGAGCTCAATCTAATTTAACAAAGAGAAGGTGAAGAGGTAACTTGATTAATCTGTAAATATCTACATGAGGAACAAATATTTGTTTACGGGCTCTTTAATCTAGTGGAGTCAGAAAAAATTGAGTGTCTGTGACCCTCATACCAGCTCAAGCTGTTAAGGCAACTTTCCTACTACTACTACTCACAAATTCTGGGATTTGTTGTTGTCACATATAGCAAAAAACTATTTTTTTAAAATGCTTCCAATATCCTTCATTCTGCTCACAAACCTTAATTCTCGTGATGATTTTGAGTAGTCCGTTCTTACGACTTGCATTAAGTCTAGGGCAGGCATCTGGAAGAGTGTTGGCAGTTTGTCAGAGCTGCTGTCTAGCAAATTGGTTGCTTGAAGCACTCATCCATTTTACTTACAAGATGAGTTATTCTAATTGTGCTGCTCTCAAATCCTGATAAGTTGTTCTGTGCCTTTCTGGAAGGAGGATGACGACTTGGGTACAAACCACCATTCTTTGCATACCGAAAACTCCCATTGATTTTGAAGCATGATTTGTGTGTGTAATGCAGGCTTCTGGCTCTTGCTCAATAAACTATTTAGTTTGTTAAAAACCTGCATTAAAAATAAAAGGCCAAGTTCTGCTCTGATTGACAATAGTGACAGTGTAACTCTGGAATAACTTCAGTGAAAGCAGAATAAGGTCCAAACCATTGCTATCTATCTGAGTTACTATATTGGTGCTATAGAATCAGACTCTCTCTCAAGTGTAGGAACGACAATCTCTTTCCTGCCAGCAAAAAGGGTAGGTTTTATGGTTCTATTTTTCAATTATTATTGCATATAGAAGAGTTGGTGTGAGCCAGGGAGCTATTGCAGAAAAGCTAACTGTTGTTTCCAGCACAATAAGGGGCCAGTTATGCTCCCCCCCCCCCCCCCCCCTTTGAGCTTTCTCACTGACATAAATAAGACCAGGGTCAGTCTGCAGTCAAGAAAGTGAGTATGTCATCACCTCAGGATGGACAATGGTCTTTCGGTTGCAATAGTTGCATCCTATGTGCATATCTCATTGCTCATTTGCACAAATTGTAACTCAGGCTAATCATCACAGGTCCAAGTTAGTCTCTCATTTAACATGCTGCTGCTTACTGGTTTGACTACTTCTCAATAAAATCACCATCACTACAGGTTTTCCTTGGGGAAGTATCAATTACTAGCCAAGTAACTAATTAAGTTGACCTGAAAAATGCATGGTGTGGTTTTTTTACCTTAGTCTCATAAAAGCTACAGAGAATGATTCATCCATACATCTGTCTATAACTAATTAGCTACCTGTAGACCTTGCAATATCGACACAGATTCAGGTTAACTTAATGCCTATATTCTGATATCTCCTTTCTTCTTTCCAACAAATATACTTATATTCTTTAGGCGACAGAACACCAGATGGACAGGAAACTCTACTAAGCATTATTTTGGAACCCAATATCCATTGAACAGAATCCTACAATATTCTTACGCTCTTTCTAGTAGAAGCAAAAGTAAATAAACTCAAAAGGTGCCATGAAGTAAGCTGTGTAAATAATCTTTTGTTATACAAACAAAAAATTGTATAAGTATTGTCACAAGGAATGTTACCATAATAATGAAAGACTTTCACAGGGCTTGACATTTACCCATACAAACTTCTTCACAAAGGGTGTCAGCTAGGAAAAAAATTTTGCATATTCTAAGAAAATATCAGACATCTGTTTCTTAAATGTCAGCTAAAATAATACATTTAAACACAGCTTCTGTGAGTGAATCAGAACAGGTCAGAGGGAACTCACTTTAAATTAGTCAAAGGAGTTAGACTTAAAATCTGAAAGTTGTGACTGACACCATACTATTAAGAAAGATGAGACACAGAGGGTCTAATACCTGACTCATGTAAATCTGTGTAGCTTCATTGACTTCAGTAGAGCTACATAACTTACAGCTGCGGAGGATTTAATTCCATGAGCATGTACTATACTTTTACTATACTCTTAATGCAAATATTTTGTGTTGAATTTCTAAGCTGTTTTGTTTGTTTTAAAGTTAAAAGACAAATTGTGTATTTTATTTTTTATTACTTCTGTTATGGTTGTGCTGAGGGATCCCAACTGGAATGGAGGCAGCATGAACTATATAAACAAAAAGTAAGAGATACGCTTCCCTGAAGTGCATACTATCTAAATACATGAGGCCAACAAAGATGTTGGAAAGGGATATAATATACAAGCAGAGTGAACAATATAGTGGTCTTCAAATGCCATATTAGTGTTGTGATTGGGGGGGGCGGTCTTTTTGAATTTTTGGATGGGATTTTGTCGGGAAAGAATTACTTAAACAGAGAGACAAAGGAAGGGGCAGGAGACATAGAAATGTGAAGGGTGAGGAAGATAGGGAAAGAAAGTTGGTAAGGGGGCAGGTGGAGTGGGACTGCAAGGGAGGGAGTTAGAATGAACAGCCAGTCAATGGAGTCAAGGATGTCCAGCGTAAAAACTGGAAAAAAGCACTTGGACACTGAAGATACCATCAGCATCCAAAGGTCCCTGCAGCAGCTGCTTGTCTCTGCTCCTGGTGGCTGTTCTGGGGAGCCCCTCCCTGCATCTTTTCTTCCAGGAGCTCACATGCCTGAAGCTGCATGGGTCATGGTATCCCTAGAAGGGGGCTCTCCCTGCACCATTCTTGGGCTGGAATTTCTGGACAATTGAAGAGTAGTAGAACGCTGAGTATCTGGATTCCTGGGGTTTGTTCCTGGCTCTTGGAGGGGAATCTGGTATAGCAATGAGAACAGGAAACTGAGTTAGGACTCTCAGGGATTGTTTGTTAGTCAAGAGTGAACTTGCATAGTGTTTGTTCATTCATCTGGGGGTCTTAAAGTGCTTTGTGGACATGAGCATTCAGCAGAAGCTCAATTTTACAGACAGCAAAGTCAAATGTGTAGATTTGGTATATTGTCTCTAAGAGTTTGTCTTAGTGGATGGACTTGGGTTTGCCATATATGAGACTTAGGATGCGTGTCCAGCTCTGCCAAAGGTGACCTTACCCCATTGGCATAATGGTGGGGAATAGCACTTGACTGGCTTCCATGGTAAGGCTATGAGGCTTTGCTCAGTAGTAAGGGTTGTGAAGTGCAGAGAATTATTACAGTCAGTCAGTTTTGAAGCGGGAGGGCTAGAATGCAGGGAGTCCTGGTTCCCAGCCCAGTATTCCCAGTGCAAAGGGTATTTCGGTGCAGAAATCAGCAGTAGGAAGAGGGGGATCCATTTTGCGTATGTACTCGTATGCATTTTGAAATCTCCTGTGTTCAATTTGAAGCAGTGAAGAAAACTGCACAGTGGGGGAGCATGTGTAGTACAGCCTGGCAGGAATTCAGATAATATAATTTGTGTTACCATTGCATCTAGGAGCTCTAGTCATGGACCAGGATCTGTCAGGAAGTTTGAATTATAGTTCAGACTCTTTTGCCATTTGTGCATACATGTTATTCTTTGGTTTATAATTGGGCCAAATCTGAATTGACTTTCATGGGGACCTGAAGGGCACCTCGCTGAACTCCAGACTTTCCCTTTTCTCAAATTTTGGCTTTTTTACACCAACTCCCCTGACGTGATAGAGCTACTTAAAAAAAAAAAAAAAAAAAACTGTGAATGTTTCTAAGATTAACTAAGCTGCATTTCTTCCCTCCCCTTCCCTCTGCCCCCAATAACTTTATTCTTGAATGTGGCTGATCAAACTTAGAGTGGTCACGTTGAAGTTGAGACCAAGACTGAAAATTTCAGTTCAAGAGGTTACGCTTTGGAAAAGTGTATAAGCAACTGAAAACAGGTTTATAATGGACAATGTTGGGCCACCTTAATATAACTGTTGCTACTAGATCCAGGCACACACATGATAAAAAGAGAGAGACACAGACAGACAGGCGTTAAAACTATGCAGGCTTCCCCAAAATTCTCAAAATGCTAATTGAGACTATATAGAATTGGAAAATAAGGCAGTATGTCACGTATCTGGTCACAGAAATGTTATCTTTACTTAGCAAAATATATTTTAATTTTAAAAAGTCAGTTCATTGAACCATCTTGCCCTGCTGCTGGCAATACTAGAGAAAAAATATCTGTGTGCACAGTAAACATTAGTCCCTTTATTTCTAATATTAAACATTAGTCCATTTATTTCTAATATTAAAACCAAACCAAATGTCTCCCATTAATAACACTTATTTTTTGGCTGTTTACAAGAAACTAAGTGATTGGGCAACAAAATGGCAAATGAAATTTAATGTGGATAAATGTAAAATAATGCACATTGGAAAAAATAACCCCAACTATACATACAAGATGATGGGGGCTAATTTAGTTACAAGTCAAGAAAAAGATCTTGGAGTCATTGTGGATAGTTCTCTGAAGATGTCCATGCAGTGTGCAGAGGCGGTCAAAAAAGCAAACAGGATGTTTAAAAAGGGGATAGAGAATAAGACTGAGAATATATTATTGCCCTTATATAAATCGATGGTACGCCCACATCTCGAATACTGTGTACAGATGTGGTCTCTTCATCGCAAAAAAGATATACTGGCACTAGAAAAGGTTCAG